>NC_056737.1:887673239-887973239 GCF_019279795.1 Protopterus annectens
TAACAAAGCCGAACTGTGTTGGGTCCAGTGTTTGGAGGTTTCAATGTCTGTGTTAATGAGATCCATGATGATGCACTCCATAGCTTTGCACACCAAGCTAGTCAGGCTTTTAGGGTGATAGTTCCTGGGGTCCATTGTGGCTCCGCCTTTGTGGAGTGGAATAACCGTTGCTGTGCACCACTCTGTGGGCACGTAGCCTGTGGAGAGGCTGAATTTAAACAGTGTGTTTAGATGAGGGGTTAGTTCATCTTTGAGCTCATGTAGGACGCAGCCTGGGACACTGTCCGGTCCCATTGATGCTGTGTTTTTTGCTTTGGAGAGGGCTATTTTAACCTGAGTGCCTGTGATTTCAGGGGCACTACATTTTTCTGGTATAGTTATGGGCCCTTTTGAGGGTGAGAGGGGGGTGAAGTTTGCACTAAACCTGTCTGCCAGGATGTTGGCTATATCAGTTGGTTCAGTGTATTTTGTGCCATTCTGCACTAACTCCGAGCAGATCTGAGAATTGCCACTTAGATTCTTGACATAGCTAAAGAATGCCTTGTGGTTATCTTTGGAGTCCATGGTAATTTTTCTTTCGAATCTAGCATTGGATGATTTTATGAGGGAACATAGTTTCTTGCTGATACTGATCAGGGATGTCTTTCCTTCTTGGGATTTTACTCTTTTCTGTACTAGTTTCCTCCTTGTATTGTATAGCTTGTTTATGGCAGGGGTCCACCAGACTGGTTTCCTTTTCTTGGAGGAGTGAGTCTTGGTTTTGTTTGGGATAGCATGATCTATGCATTCTTGTAAGTGCCCGTAGAGTGCATTAGTATTGCAGCTTGGACAGTGTTATCCTTTAGCATGGGGGCTTTGAAACTTCCCATCTTGGTCTTAAGTAATGTGAAGTTTGCTTTTGAAAAGTTTTTCACAGTGGTTTCATTGACTGGGGGTGGTGGCGGAATGTGGATATCCAGAGTGATTAGTTTATGGTCAGATCTAACCAGCGAGGGGCTGACATCCGGTGTGGAACATCGGTCGCCCATGTTGGTTATGACCAGGTCTAATATGTTGTCACCTCTGGTGGGGCTGTTAACCAGTTGATCCAGGGCGTTTTGAGTTTATAAATTCTAGGAAATTTTGGGCCAGGGAGTTCGTACTTGAGTAGTTCTCCCAGTTAATGTTTGGATAATTGAAATCACCCAATATCAGGGTGCTTGTTAGGACCTTTATGTTTTCCAGTGTTTTCAGGTATGCGGAGTGGGGGTCCTAGGACATGGTGGGTGACTATAATTTGAATAGCAGTTTTGCCCATTGTTAGTTGCACGTGGATGATCTCTGAAGCATCGTGCTGTGCCACTAACCTGGGGTGTGGGTATCCTTGATGAATATGGATACTCACCTGTCTTTTGTATTTCGGTCTGGGTTTTGTGGCCAAAATGTATGGTATGAGTTGTAGCCTGGTAGTGCTGGGGTGCTCTCTGGAGCCTTAAACCAGGTTTCTGTTACTGCACATATATCAGTTTTCTCCATACTGAGGAGTGCCTCAAGTGTGTGCATCTTGAAGTTTAGACTTTTGGCATTGAGCAGCATCACCCTCAGTTTTTTGTTACTTGTGCTATTTATGGCGGTAGGTTTGTCTTTTGAGCCTTGCCTAAAAAAGGCACTATGTGGGTGGCAAGAGCTTTGGCCAGTATTCGAAAGCCTAAGGGTGACAGGTGCAAGCCGTCTCTAGCAAAGCAGGGTGGCTTGTCGAGCATGTCATCCCAGGCTGACAGACACTGGATCTCCTTTGAATGACACCAGAAGCTTAGCCAATTGTTGAAATTGATAATTTTTTCTCTATACCGTGATATCATTCTTGGTGAGGGCAGGATGCTACTCAGCATCAGGGTCATACCAGCCTGTGCTATGTGATCAGAGAGCTCCTCCATGTCTCTTTTCATGTAGTCCAGGGAGGTATGGCTCAGGTCATTCACACCAACATGGACAGTGACAGAGTCATATTTGTAATTGTTCTGGAGTGACCTGAGTGCTTGTGTTATGTGGCGGACCGTGGCACCCGACAGGCAACTAACAGTAACCTTCTCCTTGTTCAGCCTAGAGAGTGGGACGTCAGTGTGCCTGACTATAGAGTCACCTATTACTAGTGTATTGGGTATGTTATTTTGCCTTAAGGGCTGTGATTGTGTGGCACACTAGTTTTGTGAAGTATGTGTTTCATGGTTTGTATTGGGGGGTGGAGGTTGCTTGGATGTCTGCTTTGGAGGTCTCTGTTGCTTTTGCAGATTTTTATTTAGAGCCTCTGAGTATGTTTATGTGTATTTATGTGTGTTTTTTGCCAGTGCTGGTTTCATAGGTCTGTGTGAGGCTGGTGGTGTGATGCAAGTAATTCCCTTCTCCTCTTGACTGCCTGGTCCAGTCTTGGGTTGAGAGATCTTAGCCTCCAGTTTGGCTGTATAATTGCATCTCTCGCATGTATTAGTGTTTGGTGGAAGGAGGAGAGGGTTGTCTGTGTACATGAGGCAATTATAACATTGCCTCAAAATGCCCAGATTCACCAGTTGGACTGGAAAGTACACCTGAAACTGCCCTTTGGACATGCCTGGATAGGTACAGTGAGCTGTTTTACTGATTGACTGGTAAGGTCGAATAGAGAGTCTTGTCCTTCTCTACAGTATAGGGGGGTCTAGTGCTAAGGTTTATTAGTGCTTGCTATGAGTTTTGGGCAAAGGCAGGGATGAGAAGTGAATGATTTCAGTGCTTAAGTTGAAAGTTTGTCTAGTTCCAAGGGAAAAATTGAAGAGTAGACTTTGTGGAGCTGGGTATAGTTATACCCTAGCTAATCGGCGCTGCCTGGCGTGCAAAACCTTGCAAATGTGGGTTTTATAGCTGGGAAATAAAAGAGATAGAAATTTGCCCAAAATGGCCAATAAACTACTAATTTCTAGGCTGAAACCACTCCTCTAGGGACAGATAGGCTGCTCAAAGCTCCCTCTCTCACAGTGAACAGAGAAACTTCCTTCTATCCAAGTAAGGTATGGGCAAACAGAGAAACTTGTAACACAGCCCTGAATTTAGCACTAACCTGGAAACTGGACTAAACTAGCTTAGAAAGGCAGGAAAACAAGTATATATTTTTGATTTTTTCTTTTTTTTCAGAAAATAAAGCAGATACAATCAAAAAAACACTTTAAATGCACATAAATGGATATCACACTTGAGTGTGTGTCCTACAACAGTTAAACAGGTAATTTAAACACAAAAACAACGTTGTTAAATGGCAGGCAGTAAAATAAGTACAATATGTAGCTGAAACAAGCTTTTTAAATCACAGAAACTCTAGAAAATCGGTGTTTTAGGCGGAATTAGCTAAAGGCAGCAAGAAAATGCAGAAAAATTATACTTAATCACTCCAAAGTCTCTGGTACAGGTGTAATAGAAGACAGAGTCATTACCATCTGTTAGGACAAAGACCAGAGTAATTCAGTCATAGTAGTGCAGCAGTTATATCTTACTGAGCATTTGATATACCATGGAACACAGTGAAGACAGTCAGAAGTGGAGAAAATATGGGACAACGGTGATGTTGCAAAGAACTGGACGTCCCTCCAAAGTTGATGAAAAGACAAGATGAAAACTGGTCAGGGAGGCTGCCAAGAGATCTACAGCAACACTGAAGGAGCTGCAGGAATTTCTGGCAAGTACTGGTTGTGTATTCCATGTGACACCAATCTGCCGTATTCTCCATATGTCTGGACTATGTGGTAGGATTTTTAGATGTCCAAGATCCCTGTTCTAAGATGTTTAACAACATCTGTACAAGTGTGCAATCACATGCTGGCATAATCTTGCTTTTCAGAACCCTGAAAACACAGACCTGCTAGATCATGCCCTTTTCTACGTTTTAAGGATTCCCTGAGGTTTTATCAGTGCCTGAACAATTTTCTTTCAGTAACAACTACAGAGATATGTTGTCTACCACCACTTGTTGCAGTTTATCATTACTGGACTTTGATCAGAATTCCTTTCTCATTCATAACTAAAGCCCTTCTGTTACTGTCTATGTACAAATGTTCACATATATGTGTTGCAGCCTTTGTGACATCACTTTCCAGCCTGCAAATAAAATAATAAACACAGTTTGTGCTTGCATTATTGTGTCCCTGTACATATACTGCAACAACTCTCGCTGCAAGCATCAGGTGATGCTCATTTCCAATCTTACTTTTCGCCACCTCTAGCAATTTCATACACTATGAGAAGAGGTTGATACCTCTATGCTAGCCACTGTTGAAAATGTCCTCTCCATACTGCTAAGGTCTGCCCCCCTTCATCCAACAGTTTGATCGTATCTGCTGTGATCTCATCACAGTCTACTTCTTTCACCGACTTCATTTTCCTTAGTGCTCTTCTTACCCCCGGATTCATGAAGCTCGGCGCAAGGCCGGTGTAAGGCTTGCACCGGCCGTGTGGAGTATATAAGGAGTAGGAGCACCATATGCATATTAATGAAGGCGTGCAGCCACCACAGCCACGTGCATAGGAAACGTGCGCGAGTGCATGGGGCGTACCGAAGTTGCGGAGGGAGGCGTGTCAATGTCAGCTGTCGATGAGCAACCTAAACTGCTGAATAGTATAGTCCGCCTGCAGTAATACTTGCACCTATCAGTGTCCGTGGAGACTGAAACATATACAAAGTATGCAAGAAAGTCCCTGCGAACAGAAAATGAAGAAGCAAACACAAATGCACGATAAGGAATAACAGGTCCCTACCCTTGAACAAATGACAGAAAAACCGCGTGCCCGTGGTCCAATGTAGTGTTTATAGCTATACCATGTGGAAGTGAAACATATCATATGCTAGGGCGCTGCCAGGAGGTACGTCCAGCCCAATGGAGAGGGTTACCAGCTGACCCATAATGTGAGGGAGGGTACATAGCTGTGCAGATGTGTCCATAACAAAATACACGAGGAGAAATGTAGATATATGTAGTGACTGTATGTCCAAATCATATCCCACAAGGGATGTAATAGTCACATACAAAAGGTATGTCTGTATCCCACATAACAAATGTGATAGGGAATAGAATACACATGTAAACGAATCAGGAGCATAGAAACAGCTACAACAATAAGGACACATGTAGGCCGAAAGAAACAGTATGACCCATACCATCGACTAAGAATACCACCTGTCCCACTGTGCGAGCGACAGTACCGCTGCGGCTAGATGTGTCCTGACACAAGCATGTAAACATGGCAAATGTGCAGAGATTATAGGACATAATTATCCCTCAGACGTCATGTAATAGTGGCATTAAACAGTTGTTCTCCACACATATATTACAGAAATGTCATAAGAAAAAGAATAAGCCACTGAAATGCTACAAGACTAAAGCTTAGATATAGGCAAGAGTTGTAAGTTTGGTCTGCCGAACTGACCGTGGGTATGTGTCGGCGTGGAAAATGTGTTGTGTCCACCGCAAATGTTACATTGTGGCCAATTGAAAAGGTGGAAACAGTACCGTAGACTGTGGGGAGGCATTGTCCACAACAGTCGGATATGTGGAAGGAATAGCATGGACATTGGAAAAGGTGCCATCCCCCCAATGAGTACAACAGGTCTGCCAATCCCGAGAGTCATCGGTAGAAGCCAAACTAGTATGTGACACAGCCGAACGGGTAGTACCTGGGTATACCAACTAAGTAACGAAAGTGAAGTATGGGAGTGTACCTATGTGTGTGAGGTATAGCACGTGGGAAGCAAACATGGGAGGGTAGTCCACACAACCATAAAGGTACCCGACACCTGTAGGGCAGTCAATGTGCTACTGTGGCCGTGTCATGGCCCAACAACAAAAGTAGTGAGCTATCGGATGTGAGTAATTTGCATGTGAGGGGTGTATGGGTAATGGTAAAACCTGCAAAGGCGATACTGTGTCGTATGCAGAAAAGGTGAACCAGAGGTATAAGAGGGGGCAGCGGGTGAAGTGGACATAAACACAAACACATGGAGAAACAGCTGCAAGACAAGCAGACAGGCCATAGTGTAGAACACAATCCCACAAACATATGTATCATGTAAATGTGCGATCAAAATGTATAGATATGTCACCGTCACATACCCACAGGTTGGTCCTGATGGAACTGGCCATAACAAATGCAACACACCTGGCTGCATAATGGGCTACCCAGCATACCCTCCACATCACACAACCCAGCCCCGTAACAGAACATCCACCAAATCCACCCGTACGTGGCCCACTGGTCCGTCGCAGACACAGCTACACATACCGACCCCTACGCATATGTAGTAGGTATTGTCACCCTAGGCAGTGTCAGGATAGCAAACCATGTATTCCCTGCATGTTAAACCCCCTGCACATTTTCATAAAGCCAAAATACATATCGATAATGTTTCTGTGTGGAATGGTCCAATTTCTGGAATATCCCTTACGGGATAAGTAACCTGTGTAAATAGTAGAATGGGTATGTCCAATCCTGTACATATCTGGACGCATCAGAACGTGAAGTACAGGTCCAAGACATTGTCCAGACCTGAGTGGTCATGCATAACCCAGTACCCAGGATAAAACACCTTCCCGTGATGCATGTGTCCCCACACAAATATGCGGGAGAATATATCACACACTCGCATAGTGGCAAACGGCAGAAGGGTGAGGAAGACACCCGACATTAACAGGAGGACCCTGATGAAGTGTGAGGGATACCTAGTTTGTGCCGGCGTGACCGACCATACCTGACAACCTGTGTGAGCTAGATATCTGGACAGAGCCGTGACTACAAGTGAGACAAAGGTACAACAGCAGGTACAATATGCAAAGATAGCTGTTAGAAGTTATTCATGTATGTGCAGTCTGAGTACCCGGGAAGTCCACTGGGCGAGGAAGTGCCCAGTAACAGCGGAGGCCCGGGTAGAAAAGCTCCACAAGCAATACAAGGAAATAAAGGCTACATAATGTTAAAGGTAAAATACAAGAGTAAAAGGCATACAGTCAGGAAATACACATGCATAACATGTGCAAATCCAGAGTTTGTAGTGGTAATACAGAAATGTACAGCAATGACATACTGGGAGTCAAGTGAGTGTCAGCTAAGTCGGGTTAAGCTGGAGGGTAGAGAGGAGCAGGAGTATGGAGAGCTCAGAGGAGTGAGATCCGTAGAATGTATAACAGGTGCAAGCAGGAATATATCCATGTAGATGGATAAACATAGATATATCATAGAATGACAGTTTGCACAATGGCATTAATGTCCGGAGTATGAAGTCTGAAACTCAACTGTCTGCCAGCACTTCCCGACATCTGTCCCTAATGCTGAGCTACTGCTGTGCCAGAACACAACAGCGTATTACAGAGGTGCGTACCATATCACTCAACTGTCCAGATATCCGCAGAATGACCAGAGTGTTGGCTCATAGTGTTGTGTGCCTCCGACAACCTGCGTCTGTCCGGTAAATAGGTGTGGATTGACGTCACGAAATAATGAGCATGAAGTATAGCACTCCACATCCCGCAGAAGAGTCATGACAATGCAAAACCTAGTATTCTATCAACGTTATACGCTTGTAAGGAAACTAGTTAAAATGTGTCCCTCTTACTTTCCCCATCATGTAGGGTTTGCACAGATTTGTTGCTCAAAGAGGTCGAGAGGTGTGGTCCATACATATGTACAGTAACAAGCCATGACATTTGTGTAATGTACAATTGCATACCTGTAGTCACAACATGTCCAAGAAAATAATCCCTGTATGAATGAATACAGGTAATAGTCAAATGTGAATGGGAACCCCCCCCTCACCGTGGAGTATGGACCGTAACAACCCCACACATAATATGTACAGCCAACAGAATAAGCTCCTGATAGGTGCCCAAACACATGTGTCTATAAATACAGGTAAAATGTTCATAATAGGGAGATGCTTCATCTGACATTTGAACTCAGCCAGGGAAGTTCCGTTCACCAGGTGGACAAGCCCATACGTCCCGATCATACCCAGATCACTACATGAACACCCTGACAATCAGAAACATGTATGTGATATGACTATATGCCCTGGTGTTCTGCATATCCTCGGAGTGATTAACAATGCAGCTGGGGTCCACAGCAGTAGGCAATACGGAATGTGTAATATGTAGTACCACATTTCCCACAGCAGGGGAATGGATGCCTGTATTGTAAGTGAAGCGGTGAGGCATATGTTGATGTAGCTAAGTACTATGGGTATGCATATCAATGAGGCAGAACAGCAACAGAATACTGTTTCCGGCATCCGTCAAACGTGAATGCAGTCCCGGTTGACCTACGACCACTGCAGATATCCCTGTAAAGTGTAATGAATGCGTTTGTGCTGTACACACAGTTAAATACGTAAAGGTGAACCGTGTGTTTCACACCAGTCTGTAAACCGGACTACAGATAAGTAAGTGTTATGGTCAGATGTATGAAAGGCCGCGCAAGCACATATTTATTAAACAGATGTAACCCACAACATGTAAATACAAGTGCGCCTGTGCATGTGTGATCCGCTCACAGCATAGTAAATGAATGCTGTTTCCCTCACGTTAGATATACATGGCTCAAACCTGTTAACCCTGTAAAGTATGAAACCGGACAAAGGCATGCAAACTACCTTTACAAATAGGGACAAACCCCAGATATGTGCCAGAACAAACATAGAAAGTGGATAGAATAACGGGCGTGTCAGTAGCATGGATTCTCTGAAGGGTATGCAGTCGTAACCTGAACTGCTTGCTAATATTTTCCAATGTAAGTCTTTAATAAAATGCCACCACATTGCCAGATAGACACAAGGTTATGTAAAACACACCGAAGATAAAGAGGCAACCAGCTGTACAGTCTGTGACAATCTGTACAGTGGAAAGGTATGGTATGGATATAGATATATGTGTATACACATAATCCACAGACGTAAACCAAAGCAAATTATGAAATGAGGACTGTACATGTATATATGTATACACAACAAACATATGTCCCATAGATATGACATATGTACATAAATAGGCCATGGCATAGCTAATATGGGTAGACAAACAGACATGCATGAAAGGTGAATAAACTGCTGCTTTCCAAACTATTGGCCAGAAAGTGACAGTCCAGCAAGTTCTACACTTTAAACATGCATATAGGTGTCCATTGCAGGACCCCAAAAATTGATCCATACGTAGGGTCAACCGGCATTGACGCAAAATAAGTAACCTCAGCAAATACGATATAGCTGTACATGCAACAGTAGCAGGTGCAAGGGTAATGACACATGTGTCGATAGAATGTATGATGTACGAACTGATATCCGGAGAGTGGGGAGTGCATATAAGTGTCTCCACACTTTAGTACCGCTCACATTAAACATGTGTAATGGGTACTGTGGAGGGCTGTCAGGTATGGGAATCATGGGTATGCAGAAATGGGCCTAGGTGTTGTTTGGCAGAGATTTATTAGGCCCGCCCCGTGGGAGTGACGTGGGTATAGCACACACCTATATTCTCAATAATGGGCCAAACCATCCACTGGATCTTGTGTAAACCATTGTGGGAATATGTAGGGCCCTATATCAGTGTCATGTAGGCGATTATCATGGATGGACATGCGTACGACCAAGATGGTAACCGTACCTGGCAAACTGTCAGAATAAGACAGCTGCACTAAGGCATAGTACATGAAATTCAAATAGGGACTATATTAGATATACCCCAGACAAAGTCAGAACATTGATAGAATACTGGCGTAGCCAGGAATACGAATGTTATGAGTGTTACTAATCATGACATAGAAATGTCAGTCACTATTATCTAACCGCACAGTTCGTAATGCCTTGCCAGTAATTTACCAGAAAGGCACATTACTATGACAAATGTAACAAGAGCAAAGGTCAAACGTCAGGGCATTTACCCATAATGTGTACAGGATAGGGGTATGAAGGTAACCTGTCCAAAATACATGTACAGAACTAGTGATACTAGGTGGACAGGTGAGAAGAAAGACGTCAGGACAAATGACAAAACATGTACAAGTCATACGCATGTACTCCGACAAATGTGAATGACAACATATGCCCTGTGAAAGTCAATGTGGAAGGTTAATAGACTCAAAAGAAATGTATCCCTCAGGGTGTCATGCAGTGTCACCGTTACAATGTCCAGCCCCCCATACTCGTACGTGAGCTCTGCCACTGACGGAAAGCACAAATACTGGCGTACACATACGGTACATGATAGACTAATTAGTGTGGATAAGCAGCTGTTGGCCTGTGTGAGGAATACAACCCTCTGGGTGGGTGTGTCCAGCAATATAAATGTAATGGCATGTGGCCTGTGATGCCGCCATACAGTGTGTGTATTGGTGTCAGAAAGTTGATATCTTGTATCAGACACATACTCGGCAACTGTACAGATTTACGCAGAATGTGCAGAGGTCTGCCTCATATGTTTGGTGTGTTCCACGTAAAATCAGTACCATTCTGGCAAATTCCTGAGAACTGAAGTCATGAAATAATGACAAACGTGAGTTTAAGACACCAAATCCATCAGAAAAGTCATACTAATGCAAAACCTATTATTGTGTCAACTATCTACGTTTGTAAGAGCAATATGTAAATACTGCCCCTATGTGTCCCACTATCAGTTAAGGCTTTGTCCAGATGTTTGCTCTAGGACGTGGAGTGGTATGATCAGAAACAGATACATGTGTGAGGAAACAGCATTATCGACTGCAAGATAACGCAGAAGGTATGAAAAGCGCTGCAGTAGGACGTTCAGTACTGTCCGCAGGTATGAGCTGACATGTTAAATGACACAGCAGTCTACATGAAGTACCTATAGGGCTGTCACCTTTACAAATGATGATAGTGGGACATACCCACAGCCATGCACACAGCACAGACATACACACAGCAAAACTAGGCCATGATACATGAAGCCTCCGGCGTGTACGAGTAGAGTGAGAGTACAGCAAGGATATATGTCTGCCAAGCTATACAGCAAATGCCTGTAAGGACATGTAACACCGCCCGTAACACGAACGTTGCACAGACAATGTTGGGATTTGCAACATACGCCATTGGTATGTGAAAACTATGCAAATATGCGATACATTCAAGAGCAGAGTTATGGGCAGAAAAAAAAAAAATATATATATATATATATATATATATATATATATATATATATGTATATATATACACACACATATAAATATATATATATATATATATATATATATATATATATATATATATATATATATATAGAGAGAGAGAGATACAGACATACACACACAGACACACACGTGGCAGGGTTGTGAGCAGAACATGAACGTAACCACTGTACCACACAACAGCATTACGCAGTGACAGAACGTGCAACCGTGAGTAATAGATCACGGAAATCACACAGGCATACATCTAGCCTGTAGGCAGTGGCATCAAAGGCAAAGACGCCGCACAGATGTTATGGTGAGTGAATACTGTAAAAGCAATGTACTGTTGTCATGCAGCTGGAAACACACACACACACACACTTGGCAAGGCTGGGAATCGAACTTACACCTAACTACCCTATCACACTACAGCATGACGCATTTACAGAATGCGCTACCGAGATTACTAAACACAACAGACCCACAGGCATTCTTCTAGGTGCGTGTCAACATCCGCAAAGGCAAAGACGTCAGCAGGATATATCTGTGATGCGAAGCGTCTAAAAGCATAACCTGAGTCCCCAGGCGGACGGGAGCATGCGCGCGCGCACACACACACACACACACACACACACACACACACACACACACACTTGACAGGGCTGGGAATCGAACATACACCTAACTACCCTATCACACTACACCATGACGCATTTACAGAACACGCTACCGAGATTACTAAACACAGCAGACCCACAGACATTCTTCTAGGTGCGTGTCAACATCCGCAAATGCAAAGACGTCAGCAGGATATATCTGTGGTGCGAAGCATCTAAAAGCATAACCTGAGTCCCCAGGCGGATGGGAGCATACGCACACACACACACACACACACACACACACACACACACACGCTTAGCAGGGCTGGGAATCGAACTTACACCTAACTACCCTATCACACTACAGCATGACGCATTTACAGAACGCGCTACTGAGATTACTAAACACAGCAGACCCACAGGCATTCTTCTAGGTGTGTGTCAACATCCGCAAAGGCAAAGACGTCAGCAGGATATATCTGTGGTGCGGCGGCGTCTAAAAGCATAACCTGAGTCCCCAGGCGGACGGGAGCATGCACACACACACACACACACACACACACACACACACACACACACACACACACACACACACTTGGCAGGGCTGGGAATCGAACTTACACCTAACTACCCTATCACACTACAGCATGACGCATTTACAGAACACGCTACCGAGTTTACTAAACACAGCAGTCCCACAGGCATTCTTCTAGGCGTGTGTCAACATCCGCAAATGCCAGGACGCCGGCAGGGATTGTATAGAGAGTGTACGATCAGACATAGCACTGTCCCACGGTAGACGTATACAACCACATGGCAGTGGTGTACTCGGGGCAAAGACACAGTATGCACCACAGACAGTACACCCTTCCAGATAGTCACCCAGTGTGTACTCGGTAGGCATCCATCCTGACGTTGAAGACGGAAATCCATTGCCTGGATGATCACCATGGCAATACAGTATGTCAACGGCCATGCCCATGCACAGAGGGACATCACCGACACAAGGTGTCACTGTCCATGGCCACAGACCTGGTAATATACATCAGTTCGGACTGTACTGTGTGTTGATCTACACAATGGCATACTGGGCATGCTCACACACTTAGCTGTTGCAAAGGGCCGTCTTGCATGCAGATGGAGTGTAAACACGGAAGGTCTCAGTTTGGACTGTACCGTGTGTCCATCTACACAACTGCGTACATGGACTGTACTGTGTGTCCATCTACACAACAGCATACTGGGCATGCTCACACACTTAGCTGTTGCAAAGGCCTGTCGTGCATGCAGATGGAGTGTACACACAGAAGGGCACAGTACAGAAGGGCACAGTAAGGTATAACTGTCCTCACGCACAGGGCGGTCACACATGCAGTGACCTGTACACACACAGCTGCCATCACAGCTGTCACAGGTGCAGGTCACACACGTACACACTGCAGTGTACACTGTAGCTGTCAAGTCATCACCATGTTGTCGGTGCAGCACTACACAGCCTTACAGTACCACAACACCATGTGGCACATGACCACTGGGCTGTACAGAGGTGTACACCAGCTGTGCAGAGTACACATGTACCAACAGGGATCCAACAGGTGTTATGCATTGCAATGATACCAGTATACATGAACAGGTCAGTTCAAGACATACCATGGCCCTTACACAGCTGTGACACATGACTGTTGCTGTACACCAATGAACACACATCTGGATATGTCATACATGTGATTGTGTGGATGTGTGCATGGATTGCACACACAACACATACATAGCCTTTGATGTACCTCGTGCATAACAGTGGCCTAATCAATGCTACACACGCAAATGGAAGGTGGGTCCATGTCTGTTGAATGCTCACACTACATGGGGTAGCAATGTTGACCGGGACACATACCCTTGTACTGGTCGCCTGTGACACCCGTGATATCATACCACAGTCCATGTGTTATGTATGTCAACACACATGTCCAACAATAGCAATGCATACAAACATGGCAACAGGAGACACATGTGACATCTGTACTGTGCATGCAGCAACCATGCATGTGCAGTGGCCGATGTCCGTAATATAGTTGCACTTAACTACGACATGCAGTCGCAATGCAGACCCATCATTGACACCTGTATACAGTAACATACAAACAGCACGTATGGAGGGATGTGTGTACATAAAGTGGTGAACCACCTGTGTAGATGTATGTGTGCAGGGGGTGGCTCACAGTTGTGTCACACACCATCCTATCATGCCATGTGTAAACAGTACGCTATGTTGCTGTTACGTGACGGAGCTGACATAATGCATACACAGCGGTCAGGTGTTACCAACTATATGTCACATGGCACCTGTAACACCTAAAACCTCCATTGTGCATATAGCAGCACATTTGCCAGATATAGCGTTGGTACACATAATGCAATCAATACCGCTGCCTGTCTATCGAACGTGTCATCATATGGCAGGTGTATCATTCCCAGCACTGCCATGTGTGTACGAATGTGTGACCAGAGATGCCACATATTGCGGGGAATATGTCCCAGTTGTTACACATCCCTGTACACCATTGTAGAGATCTGTACATATGTCAGTGTGGGAAGCATGACGTCAGCTGGTGTGGTGCATCACACATGTCGGCTGTCCGTATACACATGTGTGGTCACCACAGTGTGTGTGTGTCTGTATGTATGTCTGGTGCTTGGTGTGAGGGTGTATGCTAATATACAGTGTGAAATGATCACTAACCCCACGTGGTGACTAACCCGTAATGGTGATGCAGTGCACTACCCTGCTGATGCCATAGGTCCCAGCCATACTGGCTACCTGTGCATGTTCCTTCTCTGTGACACGTCATGTGGGTGCATAGTACTGTGAGGGTGATGGCCACATAGGCAAGGGTCCCCACCTGAACACTATGGGGTGTGTGTTATAGTGGTGTACACCCTGTGAATGTGGCCATGTTCCCGTACTGTTACAGGGTCCTACTGCTGCACAGTGTGGCCTCCAGCTACCAAGTGACACCTCACATCATCATTGGCCAGACCACTGTGTACAACCCCTGCACCATGTCACCATACCTGTAATGTGTCCTGCTATGTATGTCACATCTCTGTCCAGTGTAGCCTGTGGCACTGACCACATCGCCAGGTGCAGTATATGTGCGGACATCTGTGTCATGTTGGTGTTTCCAACAGTCAGGTTGAGGGTACATGTAGCATGCTGATATTGCCAGACGTGCCTGTGAGCAATCCACAGTTACACGTGGGGGACTGCAAACACTACTACCTGTAGGCACATGCAAGTACACCATAGGAGGGAACCAGGGTATCACAACCAACATGGTGCTACGGATGTAACCGAGACTCATACCGTGAACACATCACAATGCATGCTGCACCTGCACTACATGGTATGACCGGTGCATGTCGACAGTACACAACCTATGTCACATACACATCTCTCAGTATTCACACACAACCACTGCAACATACACATCCCTCACTATGCATACACAGGTAATATTACATATGCCTCTCACTATTCTGTTCACCCTGTGCATCAGAATATTTGTGCATAACCCTGCACCGATGGTGTGGATGACAGGGATGCAGCACAGGCTTCATCATATGCACAGGGTGATATGTTTGCTAGGGGCATAGGCTGCACCAATGGATAACATCATGTGTGTGTGTAAGGGCCAGTGAGTTGATTGGACATGTCTGTTCAGTATGCATGTGGATGTTGTGGAGCCCTACAGTTGTGTTTGCTGTGTGCGTGTATGTGTGTACACAGTTCTGCCATTTGTGAGGCCTACACGGGATATAATTGACAACCCCAGATTGTACAGACCAGGAAGTACAGCTCACTGTGTCCGTCCACGGCCACGTGACCTGTGCCTGCCTGGGGTTGCACGGGCACTACCAGGTGGAGGTACAGAGTGGCTACTGTCCGTCGACACATGTCCGCTGGAACCATGTCCCCGCTGAGAACGTCCAGGGCCACATCCATGTGGCCTGCTGTGTCCTGGTGTTGACAGCGCAGCACCAGCTGCACTGCTACTGCTACCGGCACTATGGGAGCGGGCATGTGAGGTGGCATGCTCACGTCGACCTACACTAGGTGGTGTTGCTGGCCTATGTCCACGTGGCCTACGCCTCACTCCTACCAGATGTTCCAGCAAAGACAGCTCCCGCTCGCGGATTGCCATGCCATGGTCAAGGATTCTGACCATTTCACCCAATCGCCTATCCAGAACATCAGCAATCTGCTGTTGAGCATTTGCCAATGCCTGGATGTTGTCATTTAGGGTATGGATAGCAGCCCTCTGCGGCCTCTGCCCTTCTCTGTTCTGCCGTTCAGCACGTGCCTGTGCCGCCATTACAGTCTGGAACATGCGTCTGGTGATACCAGCTGCTGCGCTCTGTCCTGCAGGTGCATGTCTGCCAGAGGTCCTCCTACGAGCAGCACCGGCCACATGCCTGTGTGGCACATCTGCAGTTATTACACTGACACCATGGTGTGTAGACACACCTTCTGTAGCCACCACACGTTCCTGTTCCACGCTAACAGACGCTGACTGTCCTTCCTCTATGGCCACTGGTGATGTGGTATGTGTTGGCAGCAGAACTGTGTGCTGGGAAGAGGGGGGCATAGCCGGGATGGTAACCATTGGCACAGATTCAGCCCCTGACAACCCTGCCTGTACCACATGCATATGTTCATCACCACTAGTATTTGTGGGGACACTAACATCAGATGGACTGCAGGAGGGTAACGCACCTACATCACCTGTGAATGCAAAGAAATACTGTAAAGTACAATAGACACACAGACACACAGACGCACACACACACACACACACACACACACACACACACACACACACACACACACACACACACACACACACACACACACACACAGACACACAGACACACACACAGACACACACACACACACACACACAGACACAAACACAGACACACAGACACACACACACACACACATACACACACACACACAGACACACACAGACACACCATGCATGTGATTTGTCAGGTGGCATGCGGCATGCCTGTGATACAGCAGAGGGCATGCAGCTCAGACATTAATAGTGTTAGTAAGCATACCTACCTGGGGTGCACACTACAGCAAGCAGGTGTCATATCAGTAGCCATGCAGTTCACACAATCATGGTAGTATGCATGCATCCCCGTGATACACCATGTGGCCCAGAACAGGATGACAGTACACATGGCTGACGTGACCTTGACATGTAATATGCTGACATGTGCATTAACATGCATACATGTCTGACACAATGGTGTCCTGACACATGTACAGCATCATAATAGGCTTCACATTGCAGTGTTGTGTGTATGCCCTACAGATAGAATGCATGTTTAGCAAATGTGCATGAGCATGGGAGGGTAGTGTGAGACGTCTACATTGCTATACAGTGTGAAGTACAGACACTGTGCCATTGCATGGCATCATGAGGCATCTATGTTGCTGTAGAATGCATAATATGTACACATTGCATAGCCATAACTGCAACACAGTCGTGATGTTCAACAGATTGTATATGGTAGACTTCAGTGACACCTCCAGTAGCTGTGCACAGGCTTTTAGGATGTCCACTGTACCACATCAACTGTATAATCGGTCAACTAAGGCTATAATTGGACCATGTGTGACAATGTGCAACAGGGTGTATACACATCACATGTACTGTGTGGCTACATGTCTCTGGCCATCCCCCATGGCCATGTGTGCACATGTTTTGGCCAAATGTGTGTGATGGCCATCTATCTCACATGTCTGTGTTGTCCCATATGACATACACCCATAGATGTCAGATATGTCACAATCCACAGGGCTATGCAGACAACGGGTTGTATGTTTGGTATGTGGGGTATTGGTCATGCGATAGTGTAACAGCACTGCGGACAGAACACTACTTGTCTGGGACATGTCAGGTGGCACATCACAATGTCTGCACCCAATGCAGGGGCATATGACACAATGGTGACACCTGTGGGCTGCCCATATCACAGCTCACTGTGTGGTACTGTGTGTGTACCACACATGTTGTTCCAATGCATACTACATATGCCTCCATTGTAGAACACCTCCACCGTTGTATGCACAGCTGACCACACATGTCGCAATGACAAGTACTGTGGTTTCAAGTCGGTGTATCATTTCATTTGTATATATTGCACATGGGTGGCCTGTGTGAATGATGGGTGATGCGACCTGCATATCGTGACTGGAACAAACATCAGGTGTGCAAGTGTTAACTGGCCACATGGCAAATAGATCTACACTGTAACATGCCTGATACTGATGACAGTCTCACCTGCAACGGACTCATGTCTGTGCGGCATGCCAGAGGTACCTGTATAGGGGTGACACAGCAGTATGAACATTATCCATGACTGTATGACAGCCACAGGTTGCACTGTGCATGTGAACACATTCACCTGTGTAATAGCATATAGTATGCACATGTGTGCATACACAGTGTAGCATACTGTAGTATGCAGCATGTGTGTACACATACATTGCATATGTTGTTACTTTACATAATGTACAGTGACACATGCAACTAAATGGGATATAATAGCCATATGTGCAGTACTGACTTACCAGGCAACTCCAGGCTCATTGGTTGGGAGACACCCACCTCCACGATGGCAGCTAGTGTTTGTGGATGCTGTTCCGTGGGTGTCCCCAGACTGGCCAGTAGCTCCTCGGTGTGTGTGAGTGGGGGCTGGGTTGGTGGCCCACCACCTGTTCCACCTTGTTCCCTGGTGATTGCAGTGGCACGCTGTTTTGCATGTCGTATCAAGTCCATGCAGTGTCTGCGCACCTGCTGGTAGGTGCGGTTATGGCCACCCACATCGTTCACCCTCCTGCGTAGATCCTGCCACAGGTCATCCCGCTGCTGGGCATGCTGTGGCACATGGCTGAACAACAAGTCATAGTTGTCATGGAGCTGTGGGATGAGGACATCATCCTCCTGGCGGCTGTATGCTGGGAGGCATGTATGGGGCATTATCTGTAAGACATAATGATGGTGACAGGTCACAGTTTCAGAGATGTACAGAAATACTGCTGCACATACATTTCTATGACATCTACTACATCTGCACAGTTATCTTTGCAAAGCATCATGACACTGACACGACTGACGTGTTTGTGTCACACACATGTCATACCCATTATGCATTGGATATCATCACCATATATGTGTGTCATCTCATTACAGTGTTCATACTCCATGTAAATGCTGTCTTGCTGTGGGCATGTCTATTTGCCTGCACTTGTGTCCTTACCTATCTGCACATGCCTGGATGTGTCCACGGTAATGCTGTTGACCTGGATGCTATGTATATGTCACATATCAACACAGACACAGCCATAATGGACTTGAGCAGTGACAATGCACACATACGCATGGACACCTGTACATGCATGTGTTTTGCCATATACATCTACACAGCACTGTACAACTGTTCAACATCCTGCCACGGATCACCTGTATTGCACATGTGATAGACATGGGACAATGGCTAGTCAGACGACATTCGCAGGGATGGTTATCAACCATAGCATGTGCGGGCACGGTTTCCAAGCTGTAACAGACAGCCATTATGCCACCGCAAGGTGCATCAGTGTCACATTACTGATCCAGTCAGTTGATAGTACATCTACCATGCGGCCATCACACCATGTATGACTGGGATGACATGTGCAGCTTTGATGGACAGGGTTGCATGGTATGGCAGGAGTATGTCACATATGTGGCACAGGGATCTGTCCAGCCTGTGGCGATCCTAGTATTAGGACGGTGGCTGTCTATGACATATGTCTTATAGATCAGGATATGGACATGTAGCATGTCCATCATCATGGTGTAGCAAATGTCTTTCTGCAAGGTAGACAGCATGCTGCATAGTGGAGGTGAGGTTTGTGAAGGCTGGTATCGCACATCCATGCATAGCCATTACCCCTTAAAGGTGGTATGTGATCCAATATCGGTCACCACAGTGCTGTATATGCCTGTCCAGTGATCTCTGTGCTCATGGATGGCACCCTGACATGACATGGGTACCTCATATGACTACCTAAGGGGCCTGGAGACTACACCATGTTGGGGGGTGCACTGCACAGCACCATCCCTTACACAGTGTCCATAATGTTTACCACAGCCTAGGTAGTAGTTTATGGGTACAGGGATGTTCACCTAGCGGTGACAATGCTGGTATCATCCATCAGACTGTGCACATATGTTACACACCTCACCCACACAGCCCATTCTGTATGTTGTTCACAACACTGACACAGCTATACTGACAGGTCATGGCCATTCACAGCCTTACATACACAGATGCCTAACATTTGTCTGTGTGGTATGGGCTGCAATGAGGGTGGGGTACAACACATTAACCCTGTTCTACTGTAGCTGGCACTGGTGTGATGTGCACATGTCACTCTTGCACCTTCTGTAGTTGCGAGTCTGTCAACAGGCCACTGGTGGAACACTCCTGTGACATACAAAGGTATTTGTAATCAAACATCCATGCTGTCTTGTACATCTGTACTGCTAACATCCACAGTGATAATGGTTCATGGACATGCACACCATACTCAGCAGGGTTATAGTGCAGTGCCACCCAAAATGACTGCCATCACCACTTGTGGGTTGATATTATCCAACACCTATCTGTATTGTATGGTCATGCTAGGCACTTGTTCAGAACTTGTGAGCATGTCATGAGCTACTGATTACTATAGCACCCATTCCACACCATTTCCCACAGGTACACTGGCTGTCCTACACTTCCCAGCTTGCTTATGGTACAACAGCTGTTGTACACACGTAACGCACATATCCTGTGGGACATGGTTGTATATACAGGCATGTCCAACTGTCACGTACCAGTGCTACTGCCTGTCTATATGAGGGATATGTTGTACATGTGGCAATAGAGCAATTGTCTCATGTACACATTCAATGCTCACCTCCCAACATACGACACTACAGCCTGTGGGGGATGCACTTCTGCAGCCGTGCTGGGGGCATAGCTCTCAAGTGTACCTCATTACAAGGAACGTACCTCATTTGGGGTCTTAAAAGGTGCATGTTCCTCAAGGTTCCACATTGAAAGGGTCTGTCACACATTCATTGTTGGAAATTGTTTACCTGCTAGCCATGGCTAAATAGATGGGAATCATATTAATTCATTAGAATATCTTTTTTATAAGTAAAACCAGCCTATTTTAGCCATCATATGCCCTTCCTAGTTGAAGCTGTTAGTAAGCCAGTTGTAAGTGTTCCACATTTTGCCCATTTGTCACACATTATGAGGGCTAATGTTCCTCATTTTGGGGACAGGAGGTTGACAGCTATGGCTGGGGTAATGCTGTCACCAACCCTGACTGCACCTGACAGTCATTTGGGGATGTGTAACATTCGCAACACACCCCACCCATCACATAGTCTCACATTATCTACACCACTGGCAACACCTATGAGGACAACTTGTGCAGTACATCTCCATACTCAGTGTAGGCACCAGAGGTAGCCCCCATCATGGAAGACAACATCACCAACTTATAGCCCACAGACTCATGTGTGCCCATCACATACAGCCAATAGGGAGTTATAACATTCACAACACACCAGTCATAG
Source organism: Protopterus annectens (assembly GCF_019279795.1). NCBI lineage: Eukaryota > Metazoa > Chordata > Ceratodontiformes > Protopteridae > Protopterus > Protopterus annectens. The sequence goes on from NC_056737.1 coordinate 887,694,700, forward strand.
GTGACTCTGTAGGGAGTCACACTGCAGTTCCACACAGCAGGCTACACAAGGCGATAGTTGCTTACATCTTGCTGTCGGGTAACTGCTTCTGCAACATAACCTATGCACCCATGCCACACCTCACCAGGTACGATGTGACTGTCATTCTCCATGTTAGTGTGATTGCCCTGTGATGCCACATCACAGACTACGTGTGCAGGGACATGCAATAGCTCACCAGTCTTATAGCCCTGCGGGTGTGGGCCAAGCCCTGGGGAGCATTTTGCATTCGTCCAGACACGATACCACTGTACAATGACCAACTGTGTCACTTCAACAGTTGCCTATGCTCCTATTGTCATTCCACAGGCATCTGGTATCTGTCCGCTTTGACTGACCTGGTCAAACACAATGCTGTGGCACAGATGACTTGCACCTGTCAGCCCTGGGAGTACAGCTCACATGTAAGGCTCTTGCTGCTTCTATACTGCCTGTCTTGCACAGTTTCCAATAACTGTCACTGGCAGAACGGCAACTGGCAAGCACGACATGGGGTCATGTGACACAATGCTTGCATCTTCCTCTGTTACGCACGCAGGCAAGGCACACCTTATAATGCACCACTCAAACATCTCTGCAGTGACTGGGACCTGCCTCTAGGCTCTGCAGAGCACACCTGCAATGACAGGTTATAGACAGACCATACCTTTCAGGCACATACCTGGACCGGCACACCCACAGCTGAGGGGTTCCCATATCCCACTATATTGTGCACACATCCTGGCTAGTTACTTAGCACAATGCATCAGAGGTGCTCCACGTGCAAGTAACTGTGTCCGGGACCGCTATACACATTGTAACAAGCTACAGAGTCAACATCATACCCCACGGTTAACATACCTTATTTGTTGGTATATTGGACAGTGGGCCTCAGACAGCTACTACTGATGTGTGACTGACACTACCCCACACTTAACTGGGATAGCCACTCATGTACCGACACATCCATGAGTCATAACCTCTGCTCTGCTGGATCAACCCATACACACCACCTACAAGACCTACATTAACCTTGACATGAACACTACCACCATGTGACTGGTGTTACACACCTGGGGTTATCCCCTCATTGGTGGATTCCGAACACATGCTAATCAACCTTGTTAGACACATCCCAGCACCACACCCATCACAGTATACACAGTACATGAGTACTACAACACCTACTACAGACGTCTGCTGACAGCGGTTGTTAACGTCATGACACCCGTGCAGGTGGACAATGCACATACAAATGCTGACACATACCCCAGTGCACTTCATTAGCATGTACAGAACTGCATGGATCATGCTATTCCACACAGAGCCATGATGGTACACACCAGATAACAGACGCCACTCTGGTGGTCATGTTCCATGGACATATGATGTACAACAACAGGTGTAGGCTGTTGCACAGTGGTGTACATTCCCATGGGTGGGGTGGCTCACTGGTCAGCCGTGGTAGGGCCACAGGGTCCCTCATCACATACTCCAAGACTAGCTACATGAACATGACTGCGACACATTCTGGGGTGTACCACCAGGCATTATGGTGGTATGTCAGTAGTCGATGGCAACACCCACATCTGCTGTCACATACCACAGTCACCCAGGAACATTACAGACCCAGGTGATGTTGGCAACATGCTGGAGGATGGATTCAATACTAACATTACACCCTCTCACTCACTACAGGGCCACAATCCATACAGGAACATTGTGGTGTCCCTGTGGTCACACCTACACAGTACTGACCTGCACTCTATATGTCCTTGGACACTGGCCCCATGTCACCTTCCAACGTCCCAGGCTGTGATGTCCACCAACCTCTGAATGAAATGTCTCCCCACTAGGCCACCATATTCAGTAATAGCCTTGTTTCAGACATTGTAGCCCCTGAATGGCACACAGCAGCATTTATCACACTACACACAGGTGGCACCACAATGCACGAGTGGGACTATAGTCCTGCACACCTGCCTGGACTGTTCTGCATGGCTATGGGGCACATCATCAAGGACGTCATTCACAGAGACATTGTTGGGCTCCTGTCCTTTGCTGCCACCCGGGTTGGGCTTGTTAGGGCCAGAGCATGGCCCCTACACATGGTGGACTCCTTTCATACAGTTACCGGGGCAGTTGCTGATGGTACGGGAGTCAACACATCTTACATTGTCCTCTCATTGCCTTTCAGCACCATTCTCCATTCTGGTATTGACAACATACACATCCACCTGCACATCGTACCCTATGTCTCAGGATGTTATGCAATGTGGCTCATGGACAGGACACACACAGTGAGGCCAGCATACCATAGTACCTACTACATGTCAGGTACATTTGGCATACCACAGTCCTCAGTCATAGGGCCCCTCATGTTCAGTATATGCTTCCCTGCGGTACAGGCTAGCACAGGGGACTTCCCCTGCCTAACTTTCAAACCCCTGCATACAAAGCACCATGATTGCTCCACCAGCTGATACTGACTCCATCCATATGGGTGTTGCTGTGACAGATACATGATATGACTATCATGGCATCAAGCTGCATGACACAAGGTGCATGAACATCACCTTTGCATTACACCATTCACACACTGACTATCACATGGGTGGTAGTCCCCTACATACATATCACATTGTACATGTTTGCAGTACACACATATGTCACACCTACTCCTGTGGTTACCGTATTGCCACTGTGGCGTGGATATCCTTCTACGTGGCCACACCTATCTCTACTGGGTGTGTAGGTGGTACATAGGCACCCATTGTACCTCTGAACTCAAGACATCTACACACATTCAAAGGTACACCACCCTATTTAAGGTGTACCTTACACAACAGCTACAGCTTTACATACCACAACATTAACACGCCATGACGTTTACTGAGCTCTGACAGTTTCAGTATGCGGCTGCACTAAGGACACCACATCTGTACACATTTGCATACTACATACTCAGGGGTGACCTCTGCTGATCAGACAGGGCCCATGTCCGCAACATTATTAATGGATATACTCCTCATACGTGACGTAAGCAAAAGCCACTGTGAGCAACATGCTCATGGATATGTGCACACACGCCACAACGAGTGGGATGTGCTTGAGGGTTACATTCCCAAACCGGACACTCACCATGCTTTGGAACATAAGTCCTATGTACATCACGCAGGGACACTCAGTAGCACTGTTCATGTGATACCTCCCTTGGTGGTTGGGAGATGCATGTAGGCCTGGGATCACTGCAGTGGCTGTACTGTGCAGAGGAGCAGGTGACACATGGCTCTGCTGTTCACAGGACACTACCCTAGAGAGGTGCCACTAGTGTGAACACTGTAGTTGTGCTTACACATGGACTTGCCAGACTGCATAGTACCCCACTATGCACCTGTGAAGCTATTACATGTCTTTTGTACATGGTTACTTGGTAGCCCTTCCATTTAGATTAGCTATCATGCTATTTCAATGTCCCATGCCTACAAGCCATATGTATCCTGTTATTGTATATGCCAATAGACGATACCTGTGGTATGCATGATATGCCTGTTATGCTGTGTAGAATATCTGTCATATCTACCAACAATACTATACATTACACATATTTCACATAGTATCCCATAATGCAAAGCATACTTGCACAGCGGGACCACCTTAGATATGTCATTAATGTTATATGCCCATACACTTGCGTGCTGTGACAGTATATCAACATATACTATCCCCTGCTATGGCACGTCCTTGTTGGACATACCCTACCACTGACGGCGGGTTGTATGGAATTGTTCTGTTTGACGCCCTCATGTGGCATCCCTTGTGGTGTCTGTGCTGTGTACCTTGTGTCCCACTGCTGGACGCACAGTTTCTACAAGCGTTAGCATGCTCAGCAAGACATCACTACATAAATACCTTTCCCCACTTTATGCATTGCGGACACGTTTAATTAATGCAAACCAGGCTATACATACAGTAAAACTAATTAATACAGATCATGCTATACATAACCTTACATATTGGGTGTTCTACATACCTTGTTATCATTACGGCATTTCGTTTCTATCTCTCTCACAGTGTTTCAACTGGTGTTCGGTATGAGCATACGGTTTGAATGTCTGGCAAGTCATCCTTATATACGTCGATACCTGTAACATTTGGATTCATCCCGCCAATTGGTGTTCCTGAGTGACTAATTACTTGCATATCAGCTGTGCAGCTACTCCATTCGCCAATTACACGGCAACAGTGGGGTATAATTGAATTCTCCACTTGGGCACAAGTCCACACATCTTACATTGTCCTCTCATTGCCTTTCAGCACCATTCTCCATTCTGGTATTGACAACATACACATCCACCTGCACATCGTACCCTATGTCTCAGGATGTTATGCAATGTGGCTCATGGACAGGACACACACAGTGAGGCCAGCATACCATAGTACCTACTACATGTCAGGTACATTTGGCATACCACAGTCCTCAGTCATAGGGCCCCTCATGTTCAGTATATGCTTCCCTGCGGTACAGGCTAGCACAGGGGACTTCCCCTGCCTAACTTTCAAACCCCTGCATACAAAGCGCCATGATTGCTCCACCAGCTGATACTGACTCCATCCATATGGGTGTTGCTGTGACAGATACATGATATGACTATCATGGCATCAAGCTGCATGACACAAGGTGCATGAACATCACCTTTGCATTACACCATTCACACACTGACTATCACATGGGTGGTAGTCCCCTACATACATATCACATTGTACATGTTTGCAGTACACACATATGTCACACCCACTCCTGTGGTTACCGTATTGCCACTGTGGCGTGGATATCCTTCTACATGGCCACACCTGTCTGTACTGGGTGTGTAGGTGGTACATAGGCACCCATTGTACCTCTGAACTCAAGACATCTACACACATTCAAAGGTACACCACCCTATTTAGGGTGTACCTTACACAACAGCTACAGCTTTACATACCACAACATTAACACGCCATGACGTTTACTGAGCTCTGACAGTTTCAGTATGCGGCTGCACTAAGGACACCACATCTGTACACATTTGCATACTACATACTCGGGGTGACCTCTGCTGATCAGGCAGGGCCCATGTCCGCAACATTATTAATGGATATACTCCTCATACATGACGTAAGCAAAAGCCACTGTGAGCAACATGCTCATGGATATGTGCACACACGCCACAACGAGTGGGATGTGCTTGAGGGTTACATTCCCAAACCGGACACTCACCATGCTTTGGAACATAAGTCCTATGTACATCACGCAGGGACACTCAGTAGCACTGTTCATGTGATACCTCCCTTGGTGGTTGGGAGATGCATGCAGGCCTGGGATCACTGCAGTAGCTGTACTGTGCAGAGGTGCAGGTGACACATGGCTCTGCTGTTCACAGGACACTACCCTAGAGAGGTTTCTCTAGTATGAACACTGTAGTTGTGCTTACACATGGACTTGCCAGACTGCATAGTACCCCACTATGCACCTGTGAAGCTATTACATGTCCTTTGTACATGGTTACTTGGTAGCCCTTCCATTTAGATTAGCTATCATGCTATTACAATGTCCCATGCCTACAAGCCATATGTATCCTGTTATTGTATATGCCAATAGACGATACCTGTGGTATGCATGATATGCCTGTTATGCTGTGTAGAATATCTGTCATATCTACCATCAATACTATACATTACACATATTTCACATAGTATCCCATAATGCAAAGCATACTTGCACAGCGGGACCACCTTAGATATGTCATTAACGTTATATGCCCATACACTTGCGTGCTGTGACAGTATATCAACATATACTATCCCCTGCTATGGCACGTCCTTGTTGGATATACCCTACCACTGACGGCGGGTTGTATGGAATTGCTCTGTTTGACGCCCTCATGTGGCATCCCTTGTGGTGTCTGTGCTGTGTACCTTGTGTCCCACTGCTGGACGCACAGTTTCTACAAGCGTTAGCATGCTCATCAAGACATCACTACATGAATACCTTTCTCCACTTTATGTATTGAGGACACGTTTAATTAATGCAAACCAGGCTATACATACAGTAAAACTAATTAATACAGATCATGCTATACATAACCTTACATATTGGGTGTTCTACATACCTTGTTATCATTACGGCGTTTCGTTTCTATCTCTCTCATAGTGTTTCAACTGGTGTTCGGTATGAGCATACGGTTTGAATGTCTGTCAAGTCATCCTTATATACGTCGATACCTGTAACATGTGGATTCATCCCACCAATTGGTGTTCCTGAGTGACTAATTACTTGCATATCAGCTGTGCAGCTACTCCATTCCCCAATTACATGGCAACAGTGGGGTATAATTGAATTCTCCACTTGGGCATTGCCTATTTGCCCTACCTTCGGGGAGACGGTCTGTATTGTGTTTTGTTATGTGTAATTGCAACTGCTATGCATGGAGACAAGTATACTTTGGATTCATGTCCCCCGTGGATTGTGTGTGACAGGTAGAGTATTTGCTTCAACATGTGGGTGTACCTGTCATCCCAACGTCTGATAACGGAGTATTGCAAACAAAACCTGTAACATGGCTGTTTGTTCCATTATACAACGCCTGCAATTTTGCATGATGCCTTTAATTGTGTCTCTCACATGGTATGTTGAGGGTTCTGCAGATGTAATTGACTGACTGGATGTTTGTGCTGCTATTACAGTCTGTATTGCTTTAGTTTCTAGTGTGGGGAATGTTGGTCGGTGTACGTAGCATATACAGGTTTGTGGGCCTTGCATTTCTACATAATCCGTATATATGTGCATGGGCTCCATCCCTAATTAGAGAGCTAACAGTTAGTAGACTTATGTTACGGGATTGTACGTTGGGCCATTGTTAATTGGATTCTACATCGTCTGCAGGTGAGCTTGCTACTTGTATACCTCCGGAATTGCAGCGATATATCAAGGGATATGTGTAAGTGACAGCTATCCCTTGTATTTCTGTCCCAGATATTTGCAGTCATTGCGGTTGTGTTGGTAACAGAGCCTGTTTGCCATGGGTTGCCACCTTTTCATATGGTCATTGTTGGACACTTGCGGGACACACAGCGGTGTTTACAGGCCAACACGTAGCCACGGTCAGTACACAGGTTAGCACATACTTTTATCCTCAATACATACCTATTGTTGTGGGACTTTGGCTACTTATAATATTGCATGTAACATTTACGTTTCTTACATACAGGCATAACTATTAAATATGACTATTACATTATATATGGGACATATTAATGTCCTACCATCTCGGACATTTGCCCTTTGTACTGTTTTATGTCAGGACACAGCTGCCCACGGTGGGGCTGTCCCTCCTACTGTGGGACAGGTAGTAACCGTATGCCTACGGCTAGCTATACCCACACCTACCGTACTGATCTGCCTCTGACTTGGCACTAACAAACACATGTTGCGGACACACACACACATTACAGTCACACGGAGATGCACACGGCACCCTCAACGCACACTTACACAGACTACGGCACTCACAAACACAGTTGAACACAGTACCTACGTGGACCGCAACACCGGCAGCAGTGACTAAATGTCCCTTCATATCATCATACTATTACTCGCGGCTGTACTGTTCCAGTACTGTGTTCTATCAGTCTTTCAGCCTCATGGTTACGCATGTCGGTATGTTACACATTCCATAGTTGGCGGTATCCTATTTATTTCTACCTCCAAGGTGTTATGAATGTCGTTGAACTATCTATTATATTTGCAGATATCGCTGAATCCATCTATATCAACATATATCACTCTATTGCCCTTTCTATCTGTATTATATATATGCATATGTGTGCATATATATATATATATATATATATATATATATATATATATATATATATATATATATATCTGGCGGGGAACGTGACAGGCACACAGCACCACCATATGCTGTAAGGCTGATGTACTGTTCAGGTGTTGGCATTCCGTGTTCCACTAGCTGTTGTGTTTACAATGTTTGAGGGCTGCCTATGTAGGAGTCACACATTGGGCCACTTATACATTACAATTTACAGGTGGTCATGTTTGTGTGCCATCCATTTTACTGTGTGTGCAGGTGGAGAGGTGTCAAGTCCGTAGGGGCCTACACTGTCAGAGTATGTGCTATACGTTCCCTCTGTGCCAAGGTGTAGGCATATTGGGCATGCCTCCGTCTGCCTACTGGGGCTGGCACAGTGTGTTCATGGTCTGAATCCCTCTGTGCCAGTAATGGCCTTGGCAATTGCGGTGGGCTATGAGGGCCTTCACCATTTTGTCCCTGCTGCAGCTGCTTCCACAGGATCATATTATGTAGCATGGCACATACTATGACGATGTGGGCACACGTGCCTGGAGAGTACTGCAAGGCTCCACCAGATGTATCCAAGCACTGGAACCGTGATTTCAGCATCCCAAACACACGCTCTATGATGATTCTGGTTTGTGCGTGTGCCTCATTATGGCATTCTTGCATGGGTGTGTGTGCATTTCTGATGGGAGTCATCATCCACAGCTCCAGTGCATAGCCGGCATCCCCCACAAGATGGCCATGTGGGATGTCCCCCCTGACAAATACCTGATACAGCTGTGAGGCATGCCAGATATGGGAGTCATGGTAGCTTCCACGGCTGCCAGCACACACATCCATGATAATGCCCTGGGCATTGCACATGACCTGGCAGTTGGAGTGGAATCCCTTGCGGTTTATGTAGCACCTACCATGCTCACCGGGTGGTGACTTGATTTGTATGTGCATGCAGTCTATCGCACCCAGTACCTCCGGATAGTGTGCCACACGGTGGAAGTGGCGCATATTGCTGGCCAACTCCTCCTGAGTTCGGGGGAAGTATATCTGCTCATTGGTATGTGGTAACATAGCATCCAGGAACTGGTGTAGTACCCTGGATGCTGATGCCGGTGAGATCCCCATTATATCTCCAGTTGGCCTTTGAAAGGTACCTGTGGCCAGTATTCGCAGGCTTACACATACCTTCGTGTCCACTGGGATGGGTTCCCCTCTGTTGTTTCTGGTTCTCAGGCGTGGCCGGTACAGCTCCACTATTTGCTGTAAGATGTCCCTGTCCACCCTGTAATGCTCTACTGTCTCCAGGTCATGTAGCCCCTGGTAGGTTACCCTTGGTCTGAACACTCTCCTTCTCCTCCGAGGCCTGTGGTGGTTGTCGGCATCATCCTCCACAACACCGTCAGTCTCTAACACATGCTGATGAATCACAGCTATGGCAACTCCCAACATGTATATTTTAAAAGTTCCCCGTGTGTTTACACCTATGGTGCATTGTTTGGGAATACACAGGTGTGTGTAGGGTGCTTTCGCACTTTATACTATTGTGCTGTGAACACCGATGATGTCATAGGGTGCGTATGTATGATTGTAGCTACAGGGTATCTTATGTGTTTTACTGCCGGAAATACTATTGTGGTGCCTTTGGTGTTGAATTACATTTGGCTGCCGTGGATTACCTCTTGACCTTCCCTTTACATTTCTGCACGTTGCACCTACCATTTTCTGGCGTGCATCCTGCAGCCTACTTTCATTTGTACTTTCCTGGACCTGACGTATCTTGCGTTATGTGTGCTACTACTGGTCTGCTGTCGGTTTGTTTTGCTTTGCTGTGTCAGGTCTCCTATCTTTGCAATCCAATACCTCCCCTCCTTTCTTTGCATTCCAATGCCTCCCCTATCCTGTTTTGCAGGTTTCTGCAAGCAGACTTGTCAGCTGCCGTCGATTGACCATCGTGGGTTGATTGGTGTTGATTGCTCATTAGTACTCCAATTACCCTACTTCAGCATTTCCTTCTTTTCTTCCCCTGACCTTCCTGTTTGTGCTATTGTTCGTGGCGCATGCGTCCGATTACTGGGTTTCGCACGTTTTCATCCCGTACACATGCGCTTTTGGGCACCATGTGTGCTCTCAGCTAAACGATTCTATACCTTCCTCCCCACCCCTGTCCTGCAGCTTTGCTTAGCAATGGACAGGCCAGATTTGCATTGCTCCAATGTGCTTACTGCTACGGTGGCACACCCCTCTGCTGATGTCATATATCTCCTCTGAGCCACTCCTCGGTGTTATACCGCTGCCGTATGGTACAACCTTCATCCGGCGGGACATTTGCGATTCAGTATTATCTGCCTCATTTGCATGGCATTGACTACTAATTCATAGTTACCGCGCCGAACACTATCGCAGGCCCTTAGCAACCCTTGCACCTTGGTTGTGGTGTTCCATGCCTACCATTGTGTATTATGCTGTAAACCTGATTTCTATTACGTTGCGATTTTATGACATTTTATATTATTTCTTTATGTTACAGCTTCCGCACACATGCCCTGCGGTTGTGCTGTGCGTTACTGTGGACATGACATTAAATGTTGTTATTTACGTGTTGTGCATCTTTTCTTATGCCATTGGCTGTGTATTTCACCATTGGCATATGTTAATGTTGTGATACCTGGGTCTGGCCCGCTTCCATAGCTCCGATGTTCTGTTTGGGAAATTGTAAACCGTGTTTTTTGGTTTACATTTCTGTGGGCTTACGCTACGCCTGCACCACTTCATGAATCACTATATGCCTTCATTTGCATGGTGCGACACTGCGCATGGGGTGATTAGCATACCTACGCCAGGGGCTGCGCAGTTCTGGCGTACGCCGGTAGTGCACTTGGAATTGGATCGTACCTGCATCGCTCGACGGCCATATTTGGCATTATACTGCCTACGCTATGCCTGCGCCTGGTGCAAGCTTCATGAATCCCGGGGTTACTTTGCTATTATGACTGCTCCATTAGCCTCCATCAGTCAACTAGTATTCCTTCTTAGCCAAGCCCTTTTCTACCCCCAACTTTTTTATAGCTATGAAAGATGCAGTACAATTTAAAAATAAAACAGCCACAAAAGTTTAAGTAAACATTTTGATTTTAATCACTAGCTGAAACAAACTTCAGTTACAAAATAACTTCAAAACTTTAAAAGGAGACCCAAAATATCAATTAATGCACAAGTATGCTGCTATAAACTGTGCAAATTATCTCTCTGGGAAATCACAAGGCACCTCACGTGTTCCACACTTTCTCAAATTGTTAGAAGTGATTGGCTGTCATTTAGGCAACTGCCAATGTCTGGAAAAAAAAAACTGAAAACTTACATGGAAGCATCAACTAACTCTTACTCCTATATCACTCAAAAAAATCACATTTCCTAAACAAATGGAAATAACACATGACCTTGTTAATCTGCATTGGAAAATGATTGCATTAGCACTACCTACCATGTGTTATGGTGATCTTAATTTAAGACTCTGTACCTAAAAGTGGACCAATACAGTAAAACTACCAATGTATTTTCTTAAAAGCAAAATGGGAATTGCATCACCCACTCAGCCAGAGCAAAGATCTTATAAATCACTGCAATGCTCACAAACACTAGTATACAGTGATGGAAAATATACCATCCCAACAAACATACACCTTCAAGCAACTATGCCAAAATTGTCTTTACAAGTCACACAGCTATACGTTTTGCTCTACAAACACAATGGAACATATTTACAGCATTTTTTTTTACTTTGCCCTCAACAACATCCTATTAGTTTTAGGTGGATATTAAACAGCATACACAACCAGTTACATTACTGCCATAAGACATACTTATCAGAGCTACCTACGCACATTATGAAACCAAACATTCAAAAGCTTTCATAGGGAAACTTTTCAGCTGCAAATTTCACCAACATTGCCAGCTGCATAAAAACACTTCTAGGACTATTGTCACACAACACAGGTAGATTCAGTTTTTTTCTTACAAAGAAATGGTATATAGCAGTTACTTCAGCATTGAAAGACAAGCTTTCCAACCTTTCTACAGTTTGCCCACACCAAAGTAACTCTGCTGAAGATAAAGTAACCTCTTAGATCCTAGAACTAACAATTAAATAAAAAAGACATGAAATGTTGGTGTATAAAATGTATGCAGCCCTGGTAATACAAAAACTGACCATGTTATTGATAAAGTGGCCACTACAAAAAAGCCCACTTAGTAGCCACAGTATTCCTATATCACCAGCAATAAGAAACATCTAAGAGAGCCCCCTGATTTAACTTTTTTTTAGGTACATACAAATTGTAAGATGTAAATGTAGAAACAGGTGGCCATGTCTCAGCCCAATTAATAAAATGTACTAATATATGTATGAGAAACAAGTCAGTTCAGAGAACCACATGCAATGAATGGACTTAAAGTGACATCAAAGCTCAAAAAGGCAGTAAAAACACTGACAAGTGCTTTTACAATAATGGCGCATATAAACACCTCCACCCCCACTCGTTACAAAAAAAGAAGAACAGGATAGTTTTCAATTTGTCAGGCTGAAAGTGCAATTACATCTTATAGCCTCTGCTTGCATAACCTTATATAAGGCACCATTACACGAGCATTACATCAAGTAACACTTACTTTCTGAATTCAAGTTCATTTGAATTTCACACAAAGAAGTAAGAATGTTACATGGATACACCCTATACTGAAGTGGTATTAAAAATAAATTATTCCCATTACATAAAAGCAAATAAAAATGAACTCCCGCTGTCTAAAAATGTAATATGCTATTCCATAAATCACAGTCCCTGCTGGCTGTGGATAAACAAAGGAGCAAGATGCAGATGCCATCTCTTGTCATGCTCAGCAAAACCCTCACTGCTTGAAGAACCCAGCCATCAAAACCATTAGCAACAAGGCTGCCAGAAGAACGAAGTGCATGCCAAGGCCAAGCCATCCCTCCTCGGAACCTGCACACTGCCACCAGACACTCTGGCTGAGTGTCAGGCTGGAGAGCAGTGACTGACCATTGGCTAGAGACCGGAGGTGCACCAGCAGCAGCCCAAGATGCCACTCCGAAGCGGTCACCTGAGCGGAGCTGTGCACAACAAACTACTTCCAATTTTCTCAGAAAAATGCACAGTCATCATCATCACAGAACAGGCCAAATGCCTCTCACTGTCAATTTAGGCAGCCACCCAACTTGTTCAATCATTCTGCTGTTCACATTAAACTACAAGCTAACCATAATAAAAATGCAACATTTTATCCTAAAGCTGCACAGTACAAAATAGTCATTGACTGCTTAATCTAGAAATACATTTTAATTTCAACTCAAAAAATAAACTTTTCACCATAGTTCACATTAGTGGATACAAAACAGAACTCAATAATGTTCTGAATTGCATACTGCCGATCTAGCTCTTCTCCCCTTCTGTTAATATTTCTGTGCTTTAATCTTTAAAATATAACTTTTACAATTACTATTTTAGGTATGCCTTTGGGAGCGTTATATCACCCATGATGGCCTTAATAACAATGGCAGTAGGTCTGGGGGGGGGGGGGGGTGGAGGTGTTACGCAAGTGGTGGCTTGCATTTCACTAACCTCTATCGTCAGGCACACTGACATCCCGCTCACCAGGCTGAACAAGGAGAAGGTCACGGTGAGCTGCCTGTCGGGCGCTAGGATCCACCACATAACACTAGCACTCAGGTCACTCCAAGGCACGTACAAATATGACTCAGTCATTGTCCATGCTGGTGTGAATGACCTGAGATGTGCCTCCCTGGACTACATGAAAAGAGACATAGAGGAGCTCTCTGAGCATGTAGCCCAGACCGGTATGACCCTGACCTTGAGTAACATCTTACCCTCACCAAGAATGATGCCACAATATGAAGACAAGATGATCAATTTCAACAACTGGCTTAAGTATTGGTGTCATTCAAAGGGGATCCAATGCCTGTCAGCCTGGGATGACATGGTCGACAAGCCACGATGCTTCGCTAGGGACAGCTTGCACCTGTCACCCCTGGGCTTTTGGATATTGGCAAAGGCTCTTGCCACCCCCATAGTGCCTTTTTTAGGCAAGGCTCAAAAGACAAACCCACCTCCATAGGTATCACAAGGGATTAGAAACTAAGAGTAATGCTACTCAATGCCAGAAGTCTAAACCTCAAGATGCATGCACTCGAAACTCTCCTTAGCATGGAGAACATCGATATCTGTGCAGTAACAGAAACCTGGTTCAAGGCTCCCGAGAGCATCCCAGCACTACCAAGTTATACCTCATACCATATTTTCTAGCCCCAAAACTTGGACCAAACCACAAAAGGAGGGGGAGTATCAATATTCGTCAAAGATACCCACACCTCCAGGTTGGTGGCACAGCACGAAGCATTAGAGACTATCCATGTGCAACTAACAGTGGGTAAAACTGCCTTCCAGTTTATAGCCTGCTACAGACCACCCTCCCAAACCCAGGAACCCCACTCGGCCTTCCTGAGAACACTGGAAAATATGAAGGTCTCTCCAAACACCATTATATTGGGCGACTTCAACTTCCCAAACATAGACTGGGATCATTACTCTAGCTCCAACACCCTAGCCCAAAGGTTCCTAGAATTTATAAACTCAAATGCTATGGAACAACTTGTTACCACTCCCACAAGAGGGGAAAACATATTGGACCTGATCATCACCAACATGGGGACTCTATGCTCCAGACCAGAAGCGTATCCCTCACTGGTAAGATCAGACCATAAACTAATCTCACTAGATATTCACATCCCGACCCCAGCCCCTGCCCAGAAAACTACAGTGAAAAACTTCTCTAAAGCAAATTTCACACTCCTCAAAACCGAGGTGGAATCCTTCAAAGCCCCCGGGCCTGTGGAAAATACAGCCCAGACCGCAGAATCCTTTATAAAAGCATTCTATGAACACCTTCAGGAATGCATGGATCATGCAATCCCAAACAAAACCAAGACCCAATCCTCCAAAGCCAGGCGTCCTGTCTGGTGGACCCCAGCCATAAACAAACTACACAATAGAAGGAGGAAGCTACTACATGATAGAGCAAAATCCCAAAAAGGGAAGGCATCTCTGATCAGTATTAGCAAAAAACTACGGGCACTCATAAAATCGTCTAAGGCCAGCTTTGAGAGAAAAATTGCACAGGACACTAAGGATAATCACAAGGCTTTCTTTAGTTATGTTAGGAATCTGGGTGGGAATTCCCAGATATGCTCATAATTAGTCCAAAATGACAAAAAATACACCGAACCCACAGACATTTCCAACATCCTAGCTGACAGGTTCAGCGCAAACTTCTCCCCCCCTTCCCCACCAAAAGGGCAAATATCTATCCCAGCAGAGTGCTGCCCCCCTGACATCTCAGATGCTTAGGTAAGAGCCGCCCTCTCCAAAACAAAAAACACAGCATCAATGGGACCAGACTGTGTCCCAGGCTGCGTCCTACATGAACTCCAAGAAGAACTAAAGCCAAACATAAAACTACTGTTCAATCTCAGCCTTACTACAGGATATGTACCCAAAGAGTGGCGTACAGCAACAGTTGTCCCTCTCCACAAAGGTGGTGCCTCAACGGATCCTGGAAACTATCGCCCCATAAGCCTGACTAGCTTGGTCTGCAAAGCTATGGAAAGGATCATCATGGACCTCATAAATAAAGATATTGGGGACCTACAGACACTGGATCCTACCCAGTTCGGCTTTGTTAAGGGCAGATCCTGCCTCTTAAACCTGGTTGATTTCTTTGAAACAGTCACCAAGGCCATTGACGAGGGGAAGGTGGTCCACACACCTACCTGGACCTCGCAAAAGCCTTCGATACAATACCCCACTTGGGCATTATAGATAAGCTCACCAGCTTAAATTTAAACCCCTATGTCACTAGATGGGTTGCAAACTGGCTCAAGGACAGAATCCACATGGTTAGAATTGCTGGAGCCATGTCAGACTCCAAACCAGTTACAAGTGGCTTCCCACAAGGCTCAGTCCTGGGACCTCTCTTGTTCGGTATATATTTCTCAGAGGTACAGGCCAACACGGAAAGACTGTGGCTGACCAAGTTCGCAGATGACTGCAAACTGGGCGCCATAATCGACTCTCCAGCTGACACAAGCATCCTACAAAAGGGCCTCATAGAAACAGACAACTGGTGCCAGAGCCATGGCCTCAAGCTAAATGCCAAAAAGTGTATAGTCATCCCCTTCGGCAAAAACAAAGTGCCCACAAATTACCACATAGATGGTAATCCATTAAGTATGGAAGAAGTAATTAGGGACCTGGGGACCCAAGTTGATAGCAATCTCTCATTCAACAACCACGTGGCCAAAGTGGTTAGAAAAACATTTTATATAGCCCACCTAATCATGAAGGGATTCACATCTAGATCAGGAGAGGTCATCGTGCCTCTTTACTCATCCCTCATCAGGGCCATAATTGAGTACAATGCCCCTTTTGGGATGTACCTTCCAGACACCTGCAGCAGCTGGAAAGACCCCAAAAGTACCTCACCAAGAGGATAAAAGGGCTCAAACAGATGTCATATGCTGCCCAGTTAAAGAAACTCCAGCTCTACTCAGTGCCATACCACCTGCTCAGAGGCGATCTGTGCCTGACGTATAAAGCCATATCCAACCCAGAATTAATGGACATGCTGCACCTCAGAAAATCCAAATCCCATCGAGCTATGCACTCGAGAGACTTGGACCTCAGCACTGAAATAAACAGGACATGCTGGAGGGACAGATTCATAACCCAGAGGCTCCCTTCACTCTGGAATAAAATCCCAGTCCAGGTTAGGCAGAGTCCCTCATTGACTCTCTTCAAGAGGAATCTTGATGAGTGGATGGGAGATCATAGATTTACTCTGGGTATCACTTCTGTGTCACTGTTAGACAGAGGTACAGTATACTAACCTCGAAAAAGGGCATAGCAAAATTCATTTTAAAATGGGTGGCGAAAGCCAAACACACTCTGGCTAGGCTTGTAAATGCCCTAGGGCAGATAGCCTAGTATGAACCTATGAACCTGATTGGCTGCCACCACTTGCTTAAAGGAATACAGGCAGAATCGGCTTAGTGTGAAAAAAGCCAATTTAATCAAAATAATTAAATATAAACATAAGGTTACTGGGATTTGAAAGCTAAGTTGAGAAGATAACTGGCAAAGTTCAGTTACTTTTTCAACTTAGTTTTCATGATATGGGGCTGAAATAAGACAGTGAAATATGTTGCGCCTGTGGAAGGGACTTGGGGATAACATCATGAAATTACACACATCTCATAGTGTGTTCGGATGTAAGCACAGAGGTGCTATGAGACGGCTTTGTGAAAGATTAGTTAATTACTACATGGGTTTCGTTTCTAGTGCCTCCCCCTCTGATGCCTAACTATCAACTGTAACCTGTATGGGTAATGGTAAAGACGTAAGGAAAAGTGTAACAACTCACTTAAAAACAATGCTCATATAAAGTTATTCAGAAGTACTGTTTTTTTTTTTTTTTTTAAAGCTGGGATGGAGTAGGACTGTTCCTTATCAGTCAGTTTTTCATGTTACTTTGCAATTAGTAACATAAAGGAATGTACACTGCTGCATGTACTGGAGATATTTGTATGTGTATTGTTGGCCATTGCTTTATGGTGCTTGCTCAAGTGAGACTGCACATCAGATTAGATAGTTCTTTTATTGACACCAGTTATGTATGGTACTAGAACTTTTCAATAATTATTTGTACAGTCCTGAGGGTGAGGTGGCAACATTGATAGTTTCAGTGGCAGTATATATTTCAGGAACAAATCCATGGCCCTGTATCCCTCCCATAGTACCCATAGAATACTTTTTGAACTAATCCTTTGTACAACCAAATGAAAGGCTTTGCCCCTCAAAAATATTGCTTCACGTTTTCTTTTTCCTTTTGCATAGTACCGTTACAGTTTTTCAAATGTTGTAAGTAGATGTTCTTCATGTTTCACTGTTGCAGTCATCACATTTGAGTTATCCCTGCCAGGGTAGCCCTCGGCCGGTCCGATTACCAGAGACAATATTTCTCGTCATTTGCTGTCGCTTGAGGACTGACGTTAGGTCGTCAGTAGTATAAAGTAAGGCAGCCAACGCCATTACATCAGTCTTTCTTGCTGTGGAGCCCAAAGCAGAAGCGGTTTGCACGAGTGCCGGTTGGCCGATACCTGAGTTTTTGTCTACCGAATTGAAGTTGAAGCCTTCTAAAGCTAAGTACCCCCTTGGGGATTCTTTTTTCTTACACTAACCGATGTCAGAAAAAGTTAATAATTGTCTCGCCTGTGGAAAACAAATACCACACTGAGACTTCCACTCTTACTGTGTCACTTGTTTAGGCCCAGACCACGAAGTCCCTCATTGTTGTTTCTGTGCTTTGTTCAACTCCAGAACTATCCATCGTCGGGCCCTTATTGTAGCGAGATATTTTTGCTTACAGTCCTTGAATTCTGATATGGCTTTGGTAAGCCATCTGACAGCAAATCTTCCGAAAAAAACGTAAAGATAAAGACTGAAACAGACCGCACAGGTCCAAATCTACTGACGACACTTCTGTTAAGCTAGTCATCAGTTCTCCGGTACTCAGTGAGGCACTTTCACAGCCCTTGATGCCCGCTTCTGTTGATTCGCAGGCCGGTACTGAGAACCTTTCGGAGTCTGATATGCCACAAAACTCTTCTTTGACTAAGGATCCTGCGGTCGTTTCAACCTTGGATGGGTCCAGAGCTGCTGAGCAGGCAAAGGCTTCCGAGGAAGTCCTTCGCACTACCGAATCTTGACACAAACCATCTTCTTTCGCAACTACCATTCTTTCTAAAACTACTGAGTTTCTTAGACCCAGGGTATGAACCACACCCAAGAAACCGACGACCCTCTCTCAGGCACCTGCTACCTTGCCTCAGTCTCAAATGCTTAAAATGGTGGAAGACCTTATCATGCTGATCAGGGGAAGCCAAGCTACCCCCTCCAAAAGGAAAAGAGATCTGTCCCCTGTAGTTTTGTCTGAACAAGAGTCAGATGAATCTGATGCATCTGAATAGGAAGACATGCAACCCCTCTCCACTTATGAGGATTCTGATACAGAGGATTCCATTCCTTCAGCCTCTCCCTCAGAGGATTTTTCCTTTGGGGAAACCCTGCATACCTTAAGGGAGCATTTCCAATGGGAGAGTCAGGACTACCCTCAGTCTAAAAAGAGACTCGGAATTCCTAGATCTTCCACAACACAGACCCTTAGCCATTCCCCCCAGTCCTGGATGTTGTGGAGGATGTTTTCCTCAAATCCAGCTTGACTCCTGATGCCCTTCCTCCTGCTTCCAGAAAACCAGACAGGTACTATAGAGTCCCTGACTCACACAAATGTCTTTTTAAAAATCATACAGCTGACCCTGAGGTCTTTTCTCAAAGGCCAAAAGGGATTAAAGCAACCTCTGCAAAGAATACCACCCTCTCAGACAGGGATTCCCGAACATTGGACAGATGGTGTAAAAAAGTATACACCTCAGCTACTCTTGCTATCAGGGCACTAAATTGTCAGTTACATATTCTGAAATTTCAGCAACATATCATGGAACTCCTTAAACAAAAAATGTCTTCTTTTCCTGCATGGGCAGAATCTAAAGATTTACAAGAGTTAATGCATTCTGCAAGTCAAGTAACTAAACACACCTTGCACTGTGGTTTTAATGCCCTAGAAGCTTCTTGCAGGGCAACAGTCACTGGATCTATCATTAGAAGCCATGCATGGCTTAAGGAACAGCCCCTGCCAGACCATGTCAAATCTAAATGGTTGGATGCCCCCTTGCGCAAAGATAACTTATTTGGCACTAAGGCAGAAGAACTCTTAAAAAAGATGGAAGAAAAAGCAAAATCTATGCAAACGGTTAAGGATTTCATGCAGGTCCAGCCCCCTACGTTCAGCAGGCATTGTCCCTCCAAACACTGGTCCTTTCCTGCTCCTAGTAAACCCACCCAGCCTAGGCCCCGTGGAAGCAGACCCCCAGACAGCAGCCCCAGAGAATGCAGAGATCTAAGCAATGGACTACCTCCACTTCAAAACCAGGGAGTTCTAAACCACCCCTTATGGTAAGAACTCACAATGACTCACTTCCTCCACCCCCTCACTCTGCCCACCTTCACTTACCCCTAGGAGGAAAAATCTCCTTTCATTCAAGTTCCTGGGGCACCATTACCAAGGACCACTGGGTTCAGAACATTGTGTTTCAGGGATACAAATTTTCCTTCCACACTCTTCCAACCCCAAAGGGGTTCCCAGATCTACCACCAAATCAGTGGGCAGACACTGAAAAGCAAATCCTTTCCCTGTTCTCTATGAGGGCAGTAGAGCATGTTCCTGCAGAACAGATAGGCCAAGGTTTCTACTCCAGACTTTTTCTGGTGCCCAGAAAAGAGGGCACCTGGCACCCCATCCTCGATCTATCCATTCTAAACAGCTTCCTGGTGATCCTAAAATTCAAAATGTTCACCCTCCAACAGCTTCTACCCATGCTCTACAAGGACGCTTGGCTAGCAACCCTAGATCTAAAAGAGACCTACCTCCACATTCATATCAGGGAATCATGCAGGAAATATCTCCGCTTCAGGGCAGGATCTCAACACTTTCAGTTCTCTGCTCTTCCCTTTGGCTTATCTGTTGCTCCCACAGTTTTCACAAAATGTCTGGCTCCGGTCATTGCCTTTTGCAAACAAAGAAATATTCAGATTTACCCATACTTGGATGACTGCCTTATTTAGGCAGACAGCCAGGAAAAGCTGCTCAAGCACCTGGCCTTTGTAAAGACCCTACTAACCTTCCTAGGGTATACAATCAACAAAAAAAAATCCAGAGAGGTGCCCACCCAAAGGATAATCTTCCTGGGAGCAAGTCTGGACACAGCATCCTAGATGGCATACCTTACTCCAGAGAAACACATTTTCTTGACAGCCTATGTATCTCAACTAGCCACCAGGCCCCAGCTAATTATAAGGAAAATCCTGCAAGCTCTGGGGTTCATAGAATCTTGCATACTACTCATTCCATATGCCAGACTGCATATGAGGAAACTTCAGTGGTACCTAAAGAGCCTTTGGTGCCAACACTCTCAGGACCTGGAAACTCTTCTATCTATAATTCCTTGCCTCAGAAAAGATTTTCTTTGGTGGGCAACAGCTTGCTCTCACAACAAGGGATTGCCTTTCTCCCCACCTCCCATTGCCCAGACACTCACCACAGATGCATCAGACTACACTTGGGGTCCACACCTGGGTAGCATGTGCATATAGGGCCAATGGAGCCCACAGAAAATCCCTCTGCACATCAGTCAAAAAGAGATGATGGCTGTGCAGCACACCTTGATAGCTTTAAAGCCCCTTCTCTCTCCAGGGGCTCTCCTGATCAAAATGGACAACACCACTGTGATGTGGTACATCAACAAGCAGGGAGGGACTCACTCTTACCCTCTATGCAGGCTGGCCATGACCCTTTAGCACACAGCCTCTACCATGCAACTACACCTGTTAGCACAATTCCTACCAGGCTCACTCAACTTTCTAGCAGACCAATTAAGCAGAAATCTTCTGGACCCACACTAGTGGCAACTCAACAGAAGTACCTTTACCCTAATAACTCAGAATGGGGTACCCCAAAGGTCAATCTCTTTGCCTCCCACACCATCAGCTCAGCAAATTCTGCACCAGGGAACATCACTGCATGGCTTGGAAAGTGGATGCCCTGTCCTTCCCCTGGGTCAATCTATCGGTCTATGCCTTTCCTCTCCTACCTCTCATCCCCAGGGTACTGCTCAGAATAAGGGAGGAAAAACCAAGGATCGTTCTTATAGCTTCAGACTGGCCTAGGCAGCACTGGTACCCCTTGCTGCTCAGCCTGTCCCCGCTTCCCCCATAGCATCTTCCTCAGATTCCAAATCTCCTGACCAAGAGGGAAGAGAATTTCATGTATCTCCAGTTGCAGACACTCAGTTTGGCAACTTGGCTTATTAACCCTGAACCAATCTACCAGCCTCAGTAAACAGTTTATGCATGTTATCCATGAGACCCAGACATCCTAGCACCAGAAAGTCTTATGCTAATAAATGAAAAAGGTTCTGCACCTGGATCCAGGCTAAGGGAGCCAATACGGCACAGCCCTCCCTCCCATCCTGGATTACTTAACTGACCTACTACACAGTGGCCTCTCTTTCTCCGCTATAAAAATTCATGCCTCTGCTATTTCTGCTCATTCTCCCACTGAGCAGCCCCTTTTCTCACATCTGTTGATCAAACAGTTCCTAAGAGGTGCTAGCAACTTGAAGCCACCCAGAAGAGCACCAATACCAGTTTGGGACCTTAACTTTGTATTGAAAAGCTCACCCTGCCCCCTTTAGAACCAGATTCTTCTGCAGAGCTAACATTTCTCTCCTGGAAAACAGCATTATTTCTGGCCATCACTTCAGCCAGAAGAGTCTCTGAGCTGCAAGCATTAATGGCTGTGGAACCCTTCATCATCTTTCTTGCAGACAGGGTATCCCTCAGAACTAACCCAGCCTTCATGCCCAAGGCGGTGTCCAGTGTGGCTCTCAACCAATCCATTCATTCCTAATCTCCAGAACAAGGGGGAAAAGATTCTTCACTCTCTAGATGTGCACAGACAGCTCAGATTCTATCTAGACTGGACTAAATCCTTCAAAAAGTCTGATCAATTGCTGTTTAGCTTTGCTACAGGGGCAGAAGGCAAAGCCATCTCCAAACAAACCATTTCCAACTGGATAGCATACTGCATCCATTTCTGCTACAAAGAGCATGGAAAGCCTCCCTCAAGGGGGTCAGGACACACTCCATCAGAGCAGCCTCCACCTCTGCAGCTTTCCTCAGAGGAGTCCCCACCAGGGACATCCTAGAGGCTGCTACCTGGACATCTGTTCACACTTTTAACAAGCATTACCATCTGTCTCTGTTTTCCAAATCCAGGGCATGGTTTGTCTCTGCAGTCTTACAGGGCATCCTAGCCAGACCCTAGTTTCATTGACTGCCTCCACCCTTTTCCTAAGCTTTGGGAATCAACCCAAATGTGATGCCTGCAATAGTGAAACATGAAGAACATAGCACAGTTGTGTACGCTTACCATAAATGTGGATGTTCGAGTGTATTCAATGTTGCAGTCCCGCTTTCCCTCCCTCCATCCCCATTTCTTCTCTTTCTCCTTTTATTACCATTCTAACTTGTTGTTCTAATTTCCTTACAAGGGAAATATTGGTGTTTATTTTCCACTGGTGGAGTTTCTTCCACTAGAACCTGGTCTCCTTCTTAGATGCTCCTGATAGGTTAGGGCAAGAAAAGCTGATGTAATGGCATCGACTTCCTTACTTTATACTACTGATGACCTGACGTCAGTCCTCAAGCGACAGCAACCGATGCAGAAATACTAAGTCTCTGGTATTCGGGCCATCTGAGGGCTACCCTGGCAGGGGTAACCCAAATGTGATGACTGCAATAGTGAATACACACAAACTTCATCTACATTTATGGTAAGTGTACACAACTGTACTTTTTGCATTCATATCCATGCATGAATTTTATCCATAGGGTCTGCAATGTAATTATGTACCTAAGGTGTCATACACAGTTCCCTATTGATAGTGTAGGTTCTAATAACTGTGAGCAAGTGCTGACATGAGAACTTGATTCTGAGTTACTGCAGTGATTTGATCTACTGGATGCAGAGGAACTTCTAGACACTGGTCTGACAATGCTGTAGAACTAAGACTTTGACTGTGAGGTTCTACCACATGTTCTGGAATGCTGTTGAATCCTGCTGTGACGTCCCCATGCTGGACCAGTAATCAAGAAGCCTGAATCCTCATCACTGACACTGGAGAAGGATGTTCAGCTGGAATATAAATGGATACACTTAGTATTTCCAGATGCAGACCTCTCTGCATCAAGCACAATTTCTCTTAAAAGCACACAGGGGAACACAGTCAGCCTGGGGTCTGGATTTCTCTATCTGCCTCCCTCCAGGTCCCCAGTAAGACTTCCCACTGCCATAGCTTCAGAGTTATTTCTTCAGCCGAGTGCCCAAGCCAAGTCCTTCAACACTCTCTTTGTGAAACCAGTGTTTCGTGTTCCTGCTCCAAGTAGCTGACACACACACACACACACACACACACACACACACACACACACACACACACACACACACACACACACAGACACACACACACACACACACACACACACACACACACACACACACACACACACACACACACACACACACACACACACACACACACACACACACCTGGGAAAGGCTGGCACAGGTTTACTAGCTATTCCCCCTTCTGCCCAGACTATAAAATAGTTATCACTGCTACTAGGTACTGCAAAGCCAGCTACCTAAGGCTCTTGCAATAGTACCCAATTACACTGAGTGAAATTAATATTAATGCAAATGGTAATGTTGACCAAACAGCAAGGCTTTCAGGAGTGGCCCGAGTTACCACCAAGTAAATATGTGCAAATACTCTCCAAACTTAAATATTTTTTTTAAAAGGACCAACCACAATGAGAAATTTAAATATATTTAATAATAAATAAAAGAGCATGAAAATACTAAATATCTATTTACACCAGAGTTTCAGTCACAGGAAATATTAAAAATAACACTGATGGAAAGTTTCACACAGTTATAGAAAAACAGTACTTTTAATCTCACTGTATTTTCCTGCCTAATATAAAATAATTACTGTTCCTTAGTGAAGTTACTACCGCAGGACAAGATGATGTGGCCGAGTGGTCCTTGTTGCCAGATCCAAGGCAGAATATTAATTTTGGCTTACAGAATGACATCACACACATCTGGTCATCTGACTCTGTTTCCCATGCTATCACAAACACTGGAAGGTGCCAATATTTTAGCACCTACTTGTCAATAATATACACACAAGAGCTTTGCTCAGATCTCCTGAAAGTCATAAAACCATAATACCATTTCAATCTTCCTGCAGGTGTTACCAGCTGCTCTATAGCACAGATGTTGCATCTCTGGCTCCATTCAAAACTGTGGAATAACATCTTTATTGCTTAACCCATAAAGTATTTTAATTTCAAGAATATTTTGCAACGTCAGGTGGATTAACATTAACTTCTTCACTTCCAATATATCCTGTTATAATACATACATTCAATTCAGTTACAGTAATGCATGTACATTTCTTTTCCTTTAAGAAGGGTGCACTGTTGATACATTTTAACCCAAGCAAACCTCACAAATACATTTTCAGCACAAGTATCTACACAAATCAGTTTGATATACAAATGACATAATTATTTATAAAATTCCAGTTAGCTGTGTTGGCATATGTTACAAATCCACTGTTCTGTTTCTCCTCGCCTGGCTGGCAGTACCTCCTGTTGTCACACCTGCCTGCTGTCTTTTATGTTACATCACGTGTAGTTGTTGCAGCACTGCCTTGAGAATCACGTGGTATGCGACCTACTCAGCCCTAGATCTTCCAGCATTCCCCTATGCACATCTAGCTGTACTTCCTTATGTGAGCGCAGTAAGTCTTTACTAGTGATCACATGGAGGCAGACATGGATGCTGCTCATGAGGATCATCGTGGCATTGTCCCTGACCTCCACCATTCCCATATATGGATGAAATTCTTCACATGTACCCGGCTGCACTCTTACAGTTTCTGTCTGGCTATCTGTATCAATGGCTTGAGCTTAAACAATGTCACATCACATCTACTGTTGGGTAGCCAAGGCCTTGCATGTCTCTGAAGTTAGCTGTCACATATCCTTTTGCCTAGTACCCTTTGCACAAGCATCATGTCGGGTACTACTATCTTTAAAATCTTAATGTCTTCCTGAAAGTGCTTTTGTTCTCAAGATACTGGTGTTGAGGTATGTGGTGTTCCTCCCCTCTTCATGTTCCAATGTTATGTCATCATTGTGCTAATTGTGTGTTCCTGTGTCACAGTTCATCAAGTTATGCACCTGCTCTGGGGTGGAGGGATCTTGCCAGCACACTTTGCGACTCTATGCAACTGTACTCAATCTGTGTCATGAATATGAGAATTATAGCATGATTGTTGATAGCTATTGTGCTCTTATGTTCAGTCTGTTGTGATGGGACAGTGGAACTGTCTGGTTCTGGTGATGAGTCTGTGAAGGAAAATGTGATGACTTCTACTTACCTCCACTTCTTGTGTAAGTCCTATTTAATGATTAGTCATACAGAAACACAGATCATAAACCTTTGTTAAGACTGAAATGCATACAAAAATCCAGCCCTGCTTTTACAACTGATCATTTGTTTAATACTTGCCAAAGGACCCTGTTTTTCTACATTACAGGCATGTTAAAGTTTTTTTTTTAGCAACTATATAAAACATCTTTTTAACACAGTTAAAGCCAGACATTGTCTGGTTAGTTTGCATTTTTTCTGTATTCCTCACTGTAATATGTTTAAGTAGATCTTTGGGTGGAGTTTGTAGGTGGCTGCCTAACCCCCTCCCCTTTTTTTCTTTAACCTTTTTACTTGGTTCCCCGCAATTTCTCATGCTTATGCTTTTTAAAGCATTCTCTTGTTTTGTGGTTTTTGACATAGTCTATTGAAATTGCATCCCCACCTTCTGAACCCACACCTTTATTTCATTCATTCCTCTCTCTTTTCTGCTTACATCATAATTGCAGCTTAAAAGAGCACAGCATATAGCTGCATTAGCAGGCGTACATATTCCCTGCCACTACTCTTCTCTCATTCATAATCTCTGCCTGCCAAGCACATTTATACCCCTCACTCCACTTCTCAATCATTTCAGACTGTTCTATATGCCCCCCCCCAAAAAAAAAACTCAGAGGGTTTCATCTCTTTTGAAATGACCTCCCCTCCTTTCATCTCAACTTACACTCTGCTGGTACTCTTATCTTACCCTTCCACCCACAGAATTAAGGTTTCCTCCCCTACTGAGTGAAAATATGCCTCTCATATATCTCTTAAAAATCATTATTTCTCTTATCTCAATAATTTCCTTTCAACTTCCGTATTCATATATCCAAGTATGCACATTCCCCCCCAACCCGATCCCCTCTTTTCCACACTTTTCATTGCATGTCACATCCACTCTCACTTGTTTTTACTTACCAACATATCCCTTACAAGACACTCCCTTAAATTATCCAGATTCCTCAATAAGTTCACCCCATAATACTTCTGCTCCTTTACAGGCACATTGAACCTAAGCCTGGTGCATTTCTTTCATCTTGTGTTTTAATTAATGTCCATAGTATCAAGAACAAAACGGACCAACTAAACAGCTTTTTCACCTGCCAACACCCTGACCTCATAGCTATAACAGAGTCTTGGCTGAAACTCAATGATCCTCCCATTAATCACGTCTTTCCTGGGTACAACTGTTATCATGATGGAGTACCTAGTTACAGTCCTGGCTGTGGAACAATACTGATTTTTAAATCTGATTTATATGTCCAAACTCTTAGCTCAGAGCAACACTACCTCAGTCCCTCTTTCTAACTGGCTAACTTGTGGCCTCCTCTAACAGCTTTCTTATTCATCTTGCTGTCACTTCCATCCCTTCTTCCACCCCTTAGCCAAATTCAAAACCCTCCTACTTGAAATCACCTCCTCAGTGAAAAATCTCAAAAGCTTTATTCTACTAGGGGACTTCAATCTTAACATTTTGGCTCTAATCAGAATAGTATCTTGGAAATCCTTAATGACTTCAAACTCACACAACCCATCGCTGAACCCAACAGACCAAACCCTAACTCTTCCCATCACTCACTTTCTGATCTTATTATTACTAATAATACTAACATTATTTCCAAAATTCTCATTTACCCTACTTCCTTTAGTGACCATTGTCCAATCAGCTTCAATATCTCTTACCACATAACATCTCTTGCTCATATCTTTTCAGAACAAATCCAAATCCAGTACTCTCAAAGACATTTTTAGCCTCATTAGACTGGTCTTCCTATTCTCTCTTCTGCTAATCCTAACTACTGCAGCATTCTCCTCACACAAATTCTCACTAACATCCAGGACTCACTCTTTCATAAAATCACAGAGCTCTGTAAACACCCCCCAAAAATCTGGCTTATGTACAAACTGTTTCCTTAGTCTCAGGAGCTTTGCGTGGCATGCTTGGAAGAACAACCATTTCTCAACCTCCAGGCAATGCTATGTTAAGCTAAGAAATCTATCTAAACTAGCAGTCAGGTAGCAGGTAGTATAAAACTCACATTATGAAAAAGTATCATTCATCTCTTCTCAATTTACCTGAAAAATCTGAGCAGAAGTCAACCACTTGATAGGCAGTACTAATCCAGCTAACACCCACTCCTCCTCATCTCACCTCACAGCAGCTGACTTCAGCATCCACTTTAGTACACTTCCCATCCATGATCCCAATAATAACCTGTCCTCTCCCTTTAACTTCTCTCCTTCCTCCTATATTCCCACTTCCATTTCAAAGCAATAAAAGCTAAATATGTAGTACCTTTACTTGAAGAACTATTGGTCCTAACAATGTTCTCCCATGGTTCTTATTCCTATGTAAGGACTTCACACTTCCACTCCCTTCTTTACATCTGTAATCTTTGCCTAACTCAAACCATCATGCCTGATATCTAGAAAACAGCCGTTGTAAACCCCTCCAAAAAAAAAAAAAAACCCATAAAAAAGAATATGCTATTACAATGGCAAATGAGGTTGAATGCAGTTAAGGCACCCAGCATCAACAATAATATCTCCCTATTACCAGTGCTTAAAAGAGGGCACTAAAATTATAAATTATTATATCACGTAATTTTCTTTTTCTGGTGCATCCCATCTATTATGCTGTTTATAATAAAGTATATTTTATAACATATCTTATTAATATATTATACATTTCAACATTGTGTTAACATTTTATTTTTACATCTTAACAGCATATGCTTTTTTTGTTAGGTTTTTAGTAGTATTTTATAGTAACATACTTTTTAAGTGATTTTTTTACTGTGTGCATGCAAATTGGTGTGTGATGTTTCTTGTAAAAAGCACTACTCACTTTAAATGTTGTTATGGGTGTAACAACTAATTAATTGAGTCAGTATAAAAGGAAGGTTCTGAAGTGTAATGGCTGTTCTGATTAAGTCCCTTTGCTTGTTGTTGTTTAGGGACAAAAAGCACATAACAGTCTTTTTATTTTTTGTGATTTAGTCAATAAACTCAGCTGTTCAAATGATCTGGATTTAAAGTTTTGCATTTTGGAAGCATGAAATTTGACTTGACTCTGTGGAACTACACAAGAGGATTTGCTGTTTTATAAGTTTTAAAATCTGCCAAACTCGATACAATCCCAAAAAGCATATTCCTAGTTACCTTTCTCTTTCCCATCACACATCCAGCATTTGCTATCTACCTCAGGAAAAAATTCTTTGAAGTCTACCTGGAGTATAAAAATACCTATGCAAACACTTCCAAGCAAAAGTCCAGTACCTTCTGGACTTTGCTGCATACTTGGGAGTTGTACATATGTCCTTCCACTGTTCCCTTGTATCTTGATCTTAGTGAATTGTACCAATCTTGGTGAATTTCTAATAATTTCCAAATATTCGTTCTTTTAATAAATCCTTTTAATCTGTTTGTGTATTCCATGGAGTTTTGGTGACAAAAATAGATCAGCACAGTTTAATATAGCATACTTAGGCCTACTGACATAAATTGAGACTGGTTTGCAAGTCTGCAAAGCAATTGAAGCTCAGCCGAGCTGAGCTCTTTGAATTGCACCATTGCACAAGTGTGTATCCAGTTCAGTAGGCACAAAATGACTTCAGCATCTCATGGACAAGCTACACTAAAGAGTACTAACTATGAGAACACGCCAGTGTATAGTGGTTCTCAAGCACTGTAAACTATGCCGTACATTTTGGATATGTATGTAGTATATATATTAATAGCTAGTAGAACTTGATTCTAACCTACTGCTATGGCATCTGTAAGACCTATGCAACACCTCACAAAATACTATCAATGACTTACTTGAGAGTGGGCATAGAAAAAACTGTTACATGTAGTAATGAACTGCTTTGACATTCAGAATGACTGCAATGTAAAACACAGGTTACATTACCAACCTTAAGAACATGATGGCGTAACTGCTGCAGTCATGTGCATTGAAATGCCAGTACTCCAGCACATCTACAGGTATTACACTGATGACAGGTCTTCATTCATATAACTAAAAAAGCAAGAACACTGAGGAAAAAAATGTGGAAGTCTGTGTGACTGATTCAGTCCAGTTAGTAAAGCACCTTGACACTAGTATCAGTTGCATAGGTACTACCTCTATGTGGCAGCATGAGTTGGGTATGCTGATGTCACATCTTGAAGGGTGATTCTCCCCTGTCCTGCACTTACATCCTTCATTGTCTCAATGGAAATTTATAGGGTGACATCTGTAAAAGCCTGGTGTTGAGCTCCAAGCTGGTCTGAAAAAGAGATCAAGACCCTTCTCTACCAGCTGTAGGAATTATGCCTGCAGAAGCTGGGCCAGGATGTAGGTGGTACTTCATTGGAAAAAAGGTGAAATATGGCAGGAGCTGGGCAAGCACCTGTTATGCCTAACAGGGATCCTCCATTCTGGGAAGCAGTATCGTCACAGGTAGGATGACCTGCAGATGCGTTGGGGGGACCAGCTGACCCCATAGATAACTCAGGTACAGGAGAGAGGACCCGAATCCTATAGTATTTTCCTTTTTTCAGTTATGCCAAAAGGGTACTGAATATGTAAGGATAATCAAAATGTATTTGTGCAGATATAACTAAGTTAAGTTAATGCAGGCATATTTATGCATGACTGACTGAACATAGATAGTGTGAGATTGTAAAGAAATGCATAACTTTTTTTTAATGTATGCAAACAAAGTCAATGAATGCTGAATTCATTTCCAGTGGTTAGTATTATTCAGAACTGATGGTTTACTGATTTATTTATGTACAAACTGCATGTTTTTTCTAAAGTATGTAATTTATTTTCGAAATATTTGATGCACACACAAAATTGTTGATTAGAGCTTGCCACCAAACTTTAGGCAGAATGGGGGTATGAGACAAAGCAACAAGTGTATGGCCTACATATAGGGTTGCCACCTATCCGTGTTTTTTCCTGGACTTCCCAGAAATCAAACAGTTTGTACAGTAGTCTGTAAAACACTGCACAAACTCTGATATTCTGCTTTATAAACCAAGCAGACAACTGGACTATCTTGTTAATTCTTGTGTGTTTATTCAAGAAAAGTATGGCTAATGTGACGTGATTGAAAATTAAACCAGGAAAAGAGGATGTTCCTCCTCTCCTGATGGCGATGTGACATCATGAAATGGGTGTGAAGTGGGCAGAGAGAGGAGAGGAGATAAGCAGGGTTAAGGAAGGTGCAAGAGGTGTGGCTTTGGTCTTGTTTTGGCCACAATGAAAAGTGGCAACTCTACATACATATATTTTTTAGCATGCTGTACTGCTCAATTAATTTTACTACTAATTAGGAAGTGCATGCCTTATAGGTAGTTGAAAGTGTATTAGCAAAGTTAGCTTTTTGTTAAAGTTAGCAGACAGTAAGGAAATGTACCATTGCCATTAAGAGCAATGCAGCAATAGCTAACTCTCCCCCGCCTCTCCCCAGACATTAGTTCCAGTCAGTTTATCAAATCACATTAACATATTATATCCAGTTACATTTTCTTTTACTAAAAATTAAAGAAGTTTGGAAATTAAATCAAAGATTGTCATTGAAAAATCTGAACAGTCATTGCCTCTAACCTTGTATTAGTCAAGCAAGGTCCACTGAATTGTTCATAATGCATCCATTGTCTCACATCTACTAGAAAAAGACTGTTAGAAGAAAAAATGTATTCTACAGAGGTGTATACAGGTATAGGATAGTTAAACCAGCATGCACATCTTTTTTTCTTATTACGACAGCTGAGAAGGGGGAACACACTTGTAATAAGGAAAAGTCTGATAGAAGGCTGAAACGTTTATAGAAGACATTCATTAACATAGTGTTAGACAGTCATGCATAATGTGTTCCATTGTTTAGATAAAAAAATAGGAAGGACAGTGTTACAATTTTTGCTCAACTCTTTTAAATATAAAAAGTAATCAGTGATGAAGTGCACAGATGATTAAAAAACCACAAGTACCCTTGCATCGCAGTCAATAGTATCTACATTTGGTAGCATTATTAATTAATGTAATATGTAGTGCAAATTCTTGCAGTAAACATGTTTAATAAATGTGTACGTTGCAATGATAATAAAATACAACAGTAAGTTATGACTCAGTCTTGTCTTCATTTTGCCTCTCTATTTTTTTCTAATCTCTCTTTTATTTATTCATTTATTATTTTTTTTCTCAATTTTTTGTTCCCTTCCCCCCAATCCAGATATCCCAGGGGCAGCACAATCTTGTACATGCTCAGTTATGGATCGATCACCATCTCCCTTTGCCCATCTAGGGATGTGTGCTCAGTGTCGGGGAGGTGACTTTGATTCTTTGAGCACTCCAGTGAAGGGTAGACTGGAAAGTCACAAAAAATGCAACATCTGAGACCTGACTGAGGATGTGATTGAGTGGGCAGTGGAGAGATGCCTTTAATGTAGGCAAGACCTCTTCCTGCATGTTATAGATTCACTAAAACAGTCACCTATGTCAAAACTCTCAACCTAGAAACATGAAAATCTGGACAAAGGCCCATGAAAAATAAGCGCGAATCTATATGCTGATTAACATAACATTTGCATACATAATTTTGTAGCCCCAACCACTCTGATGGAATTGTGGGATGCCA
This sequence comes from Protopterus annectens, assembly GCF_019279795.1. Taxonomy (NCBI): domain Eukaryota; kingdom Metazoa; phylum Chordata; order Ceratodontiformes; family Protopteridae; genus Protopterus; species Protopterus annectens. The sequence continues at coordinate 887,727,512 of NC_056737.1, forward strand.
ACTTTCAAATGCAAACTGAAGAATAGACAACCAATATATGGTCCCAGACCCTGTAGTAAATGGTAACCATTTTTTTCTAAATGTGCAGCAATGATGTTTACTGGGAAGGGAGAAGATAATGAACCTTAGGATTTTGATTTTGGTGACTTGCAGTATGTGGGTTTTGTGGTTAAAGAAGGGCATTTAATGGTAGGCAATATTCTAATCTTAGCAAAAGAATATTATAGCTTGCGAGGACCTCCAGAAGTCATTCTCCATGGCCCACTACTGATCAGTGGCATAGCTAGAGTTTGTGCCACCCAGCCAGGGCTGCCTTTGAGTTTGCCGCCCCCCCCTCACAAAATCATGGTCAAATGCCCCCCCCCATACACAGCCCTCCCCTTGCAGCCATTCCAATGTCCCGTTACTTGGCTGTTTCACCCCATTTATTATATACATTGTAGTGCGCATACTGCTTTACTTCTACAATGCTTATTTGGATTTTATTTAAAACTTTTAGTTTACATTTTATAGCACAAACACTAATAGACATCTGCTAAACAAAGCAATACAGTCTCACAATGAAAATAGACATAGCATTAAAACGTCTCTGCCTTTGAAACTCACATTCATTGAAACAGCATTGAAACCCACATTCAAAGAAAATGCATCTGGCCAGTAGTGGATAAAGATTACCTTTGGGCTGTTTCCAAATCATAGGTCCATTGCACACAAAACATACATGTGTTCTTTGATACACATTCCTGATTGTATTACATTATATTCCTTGTATAATACAGCACACTTGTTAGAGCATATTTTAAATGTATTGTTTTGACCATTTTTCCAGTAAGCAGTGAAACAAAATGCATAAACCAATAATAACAAAACTGCCCAGTTCAGAACATTTCCTTCATGAAAGTCTAGTCAAACTTCTAAAGTCCACTAGTATCAGTAAATAAGCACAATCTCTGCAGAAATAAAAGTCATCTAAATAATTCCACATTAAAGAGATCTGTAACTAATGAAGAGGTTGCTGCTAGCAAACAGCTTTATATTTTATTGTTTTATCTACAAATAAAGTGCTTGTTGCCCTTGAGGAATAAACTGCCTATGTTACATTAAAAAAAGATAAGCTAGTAATATTGCAATAGGGAATGGATATTTACTAGGTATCTCTGCCAAGCAGGACATTCTTAGGACTGCAGCATACACCCCCTTTAAAAGTACAACTCAGTACAGTATCAGCAATCCATCTACATACTGTGGGAGTAGAACCCACAGCATTCTGCATCAAAAGCAAGCATACTACCTGTTGTGCTACTAACAATGCAAACAGACTTGACATAAGCAGCACTAATCTTCTCTCCCCTCGAAGAACTTTTCAGCAGAATAAATTTGGAAAAAGCCAAATTTTAATTGGGGGGGGGCAAAGGCCAAAAACCAGGGAGTGGGACACATTTTAAACATTGCTTGTATAATCTTAGAAAGTTGCTAGAATAAAATATTTTGGTGTTACCATGTATTTACTGAAAGATAGGAAGACTGGAACTAAAACGGCTATAATTATTTAGTGAACTCAGTTTTCACTGGTTTGCCAGAAAACCACACATTTTAAGAGAAACACAGACCAAAAATATGAGCCAAACATTCCAGATAATCTGTGAAACGTTGGACAGTTAAGAGCTATAGACTTAACTCCTTGAATCACAAGTGGTGGTATGGGCAGATAATTCAGGCTCTTGCCCCTTGTACCCAAGGTATAGGGTTTGAGCCTGGGTAACCCTAACCACCTATTACACACACACACACACACACACACACACACACACACACACACACACACACACATACACATGCGCACACACACCCTGTTGTCTGTTTGGATAGTTCACACACCCTGTTGTCTGGTTGGGCAGTTCACACGCACACCCTGTTGTCTGGACGGGCAGTTCACATGCACACCCTGTTGTCTGGACAGGCAGTTCACATGCGCTTCCTGTTGTCTGGACGGGCATTTCACACGCACACCCTGTTGTCTGGATGGGCAGTTCACATGCACACCCTGCTGTCTGGATGGGCAGTTCACACACACACTCTGTTGTCTGGTTGGGCAGTTCACACACACAGTCTGTTGTCTGGTTGGACAGTTCACACACACACCCTGTTGTCTGGTTGGAGAGTTCACACACACACCCTCTTGTCTGGTTGGGCAGTTCACACACACACACACACACACACACACACACACACACACACACACACACACACACACACACACACACACACACCCTGCAAAGCAACTTGTCTGGTTGGGCAGTTCACACACAAACCTGCAAAGCAATTTGTCTGGTTGGGCAGTTCACACACACACACACACACACACACACACACACACACACACACACACACACACACACACACACACACACACCTGCAAAGCAACTTGTCTGGTTGGACAGTTTCAGCACACAGACTTACACTTAAAAGCAACTTGTCTTGTTTCAGCACACACTTAAATGCAAAAGCAACTTGTCTCGTTGGTTTCAGCACACACTTAAATGCAATCCATGGACTGCTCCAGCTTAAATGCAAAAGCACCAGCACACAATGCATGACCGCAGACAAGAAGATGACCATTCTCAAAGAAGAACACAGCAGCTATAAGCATTTACTATACAGTATCCCTTTTGTTTTTTTTTTTTTCCTTACCTGGATAGCCGGGGACACTCTGCTGCTGCTGCCTGTGAACCCGACAGGCTAGGCAACTGTCACTGCATCTCTAAACTTCTAATTAAAAATAAAAAATGCTATTGCTGCTCTCTCTGAGCTGTAGTCCAATCCTGACCCTCTCTAAACTTTCAGTCAGTCAATAGTCATACCCCTTGAGCCCTCAGACAAATTCTGACAGACTGGCAGGCTGCTCATGAGGCTGACATCATCTCGTATGCCTCTGCATGTGATGAAGTCAGCAGAAAATTGCCAAAAAAAAAAAAAATAATAAAATAAAAAAAAAAAGCCAGGAAATTGAGAATGAAGGGAGCCACTCTGGAATTCATGGCACCCCATTATTTGGACCTCAAAACAGGTAAATGCAGAGGAATTTGGTATGGTTGAAAGTTATGACCTGTGTCCATCCAGCCACTGGAGGCCTCCACCCCACGTTACTGGGGCCCCCCACTGCAGGTTCATCAGGCAATGGGAATATTTGAGGTCCTCAGGACTAAAGTGAAACTTGTCCTGACACCTCCTCATCCTCACCCTTTTGTGTCTGTCTGCCATCTGTGTGTACCCCACAAATGTCAACTAACTATAATGTTCCTGTCTGCCTTGTCTGTCTTTTATGGTGGCTTTTTGGTGAATCCTGGTGCATCCACTGCTGGATGAATACTTTAAGATAACTTTCTTGATATATATTAAAGCTGCTATTATATTTGTGCATTTTTGTCTTTGCACTTTAAAACTTCATTTAAAGGTTATTACTTTTACCACTGGATTTAACTGTTGTAGTAAATCAAATTCTGAATATTTTCTCCACATTACTGAATTGCACTTTGTAAATTACTAGTGCTGCTTTAATGTCTATGAATTATTTGCTGAATGTTCTTTAAATGCTTTAACTTTTATTGCCTTGGACTGTTGCTACAGTTCTTTGCTGAGAGTTCCTGCACTTCTGTTTGGTTTTCCAGTTGGTTAGTTTATGCATTTTGGGAACCCGAGACAATTTTTTTTTAATTAAGAAGTCTTTGGTCTGTCCTCAAGAGACAGTACAGAGTTGCCAGGTCTCTTCTGAGCAGGAAATCATTTTTGTGTCCACAAAGTATATGTTTGCTGTTGACCAGAAGTCTAGCTTATTTGTTTGTTGGTTTTCTCTGCATGTATGAAGTAAGAGCTTCCTGTCATTTGGTGACCGTGCCATTGCTAGCAGATATTTTGTGTTGAATCCTAATCCATCTGCTGCTAGATACAAACTTTAAAGTGCTGATTTGTACTCGACATCTTGATATATACTACAACTGTTGTTGTATTTGTTCATTTTACAGCATTTTTTGCACTTTAAAACTGCATTTACAGATTATTGCTTTTGTGACTGCATGTTACTTTTGTGCTGAATCCAAATTCACCCAGATCTGAGTATTTTCTCAGCATTGCTGACTTGCACTTTATCTTGTCATTTACTAGTGCTGCTTTAATGTATTTGTATTATTTGCTGTGTCCTTGCTCTCTGTTCTAACTTTTAGTGCATTGTGTTATTGCTGCAGTGTTTTATAGTTCTAATTTGGCTCATTTTTGCATTTCAGGAACCCCAGAAAGTGTTTTTACATTAAGAAGTCTTGGGTTTGCACTCTAGTGGCATTAGATGGTAGTCGTGTGTCTTCTGAGCTGGGAATCACTGATTTTGATGTCAGTGTGTGTTTTCTATTGGCCAGATGACTTGCTTTTTTGCATGTTTGTCTTCTATGCCTGTATAAAGTCAGAGCTTCCACTTACTTGGCAAATACATCATTGATTGCAGAGGCTTTTTGGTGAATCCTGATCCATTCACTGCTATATAGGTACTTTAAAGTGCTGATTTGCAACTCTATCTTGATATATACTAGAGCTGCTGATGTTACATTTGTGCATATTTTACAGAGTTTTGCACTTAAAAACTGTATTTAAGGATTATTGATTTTACAATTGCATTTGACTGCTGTACTGAATCCATATCCATCCAGATCTGAATATTTAATCCACGCTGCTAAATTGTACTTTATCTTGCAAATTACTAGTGATGATTTAATATTTGTGCAATATCTGCTGGGTCCTTGCTGTCCTAACTTTTAGTGCCTTGGATTATTGTCACAGCTATTTACTGTAAGTCCTTGTACTTCTGTTTGGTTTTATAATTGTGACTTGATTAGTTTCCATATTTTGGAGCACCAGACAGTGTTTCTACATTTAGAAGCCTTTGGTTTGCAGTGTAGTGGCAGACGAGTGTAGTCAGGTCTCTTCTGAGTTGGGTATCACTGCTTGTGACTTTAAAGTTTGTGTTTGCTATTGGTCAGAGGGCTAGCTTGTTTATTTGCTGGTTTTCTTTGCCTGTATAAGGTCAAGTTTGAGTGACAGTGCCCATTGTGCAGAGGTGATTAGCAGTGCCCTGTATAGACACAGGTGTTTAGAAATAATAATTACATAAAAAACTATTCCCTAAGGGATAAAATATCCCCTAAGACTTCCTGGGCACATAATTGCTTGACAAGCATCAGATCTGTGTGAAGAGGGGCACCTCTCCATGAAAATAAACTAAGCTTGTACTTCTTAACCGACTAATACCATAACAAATCTGCTCTCCCCAATAGTGGTGACACAAAGAGGAGCATAAATTATTTGATACCAAAGAGGAGCATAAATTATTTGATGCCACACTCCTTGAAACCCACTATATACCTGAAACCATGGATCAGCATTTTTCTGCTATCTTTAGTCAGCCTGGTAGAAATGGGAGTTTTGAGACAATGTAGCAGTTGTCTCATATTTTTTGACAGCCACCTAGTTCTTAAACAATCTGATACAGTATGTAAGAGATATACTTATACACTGTCTCTGGAAGCAAAGCTCTTGCACACAGCCACTATAAATACCAAACAGGTTGTCAGAAACTCACAACACTACATAATACATGCCACACGCACTACAGGATAATCACATAGATGTACATTTGCTGAGGTTCTTAAAAGTAATCTACTCATTCAAAAATCATAAAGACCTACCAGACATAATAATTGTAATAAATACCAAAGCAACCTCAAAAATACACTTTCAAAGCAGTACCCCTCATGGGACATTTGGCCTCAACTCTCAGTGTCTCTAAGGCTAAGACCATAAGGCAGACTGCCACAAAATCTAATATTTAGGTCATAGGAGACTCTATTGGGAGGCATACCAATGTCCCAGTTACCAGACTGAGCAAGGAGAAGGTTACAGTCATTTTCTTCTCATGTGTAAGGATTTTTCAGATCACACATTCACTCAGGTCATTGAACCACAAGTACCAGTGTTACTTAGTCATAGTCCATGTGAGACTAAATGCTCTGAGATGTACCTCTCTGAACTATATGAAGTGAGACACGATGGAGCTGTCTGACTATTTGTCAAGCCTAGCACTGAGCAATATTCTGCCTTCTCGAAAGATGAGGCCATAGTATGAATAGAATATATTTGACTTTAATAATTGACTTAGTTTTTGGTGTCATTTGAAGGAGGTACAATATTTGTCAACCTGGAAGCATATGGTTGACAGAAAATGCTACTTTGCCAGGAGTGGTCTACACCTATCCCTGGTAGGCTTTTGAATATAGACTAAAACCTTATCCACCCCCAGAGTGCCTTTATAGGCCAACCTCATAAACCTTCCGACATAGCAAAACCAGTCCAAGAAAATCTAAAAGTGTTACTGCTCACTGCCAAGACTCTAAACAAGAAACTCCACTATCTGCAAACTCTTTTAACCCTGAAGAATGTAGACATCTGTGCAGTTACTGAGACATGGTTTAAAGCCAGAGAGAGTATGCCAGCACTGCAATGCAATAATGCCTTCCACACATTTAGACCTGTTACTAAAGAGGAAGATGCAAAAGGTGGAGGTGTCTCAGTTTATATAAAAAATAAACACACATCAAGGCTGGTGAAACAGTAAGACACACACGAGCTTTTTCACATCCAAATTACCACAGGCAATGTCTTATACTATACCATATCCATGCAAGCTGCAGGTTCCTCTGTATGACTCAGGAAACCCGTAATGCATAATTAAACAGAATAGAGACATGTTGCATTCAACCTAACACCATAATTTATGGGTGACTAATTACCAAACTGTAAACTGAGAATCATATACAACCCCTAATTCAGATTCATGAACTTTTAAGCACAAATGTCCTGGACCACATAGTCCATATGTCCACTAAGGGTACTAACATCCTAGACCTAGTCCTCACCAAGATTGGGGGAAGTCACCCACCCCAGAGTGCATTTTCCTCACGACTCAGGTCAGACTATAAAACCATTCAGGACACCTGTTATCCCTGGAACTTTCAGAAATTATTCCAAGGCAAACTTTCTACTTCAAAGTGACACACTGTGCAGTGCCATGATAGGTAAGCACTCCCTCATCCAAATAAACAACTCAGGGGACTAAAGTTAACCAAAGCCAATCTGAGGTAAAGTAGCCTCCCAGGTTAAGGACAGCCACAAGGCATGCTTCAATTATGTCCAAAAAATCAAAAGCAATACTCATCACTGTACCAAGTACTTGTAAATGGAGACACCTTTACTAAAAATGAGGATATAACAAATTTACTGGCTGATAAATTCAGCTCCAGTTTTACCCTGCTTCCACCATCAGACACCTCTCTAGAAATTCCACCAGTAACAGATCCCCCAACTATCAGCAATGTATAGTTCCCAAATCTACTCTCCAAGGCATAAAACACTGCATCAATGGGACCTGATAATATCCCAAGAAGCCTCCTTAATAGCATGAAACATGACATTATAGGACCTCTAGTGGAAGCAATATTCAGCCATAGCCTCCAAACTGGCTTTGTGTCAAGTGAATGAAGGACTGCAAGTGTTATCCCACTACATGCAGGTCATCCAATGACCCAGGAAACTACTGACCCATAAGCCTGAGCCTCATGTGTAAGGCTATGGAAAGAGTTATAATGGATAAGATAAATAATGAGATAAGAAACCTTCAGACACTGGATCCAACTCAGCTTGATTTTGTCAAGGGAAGACCATGCCTACTCAACCTGATAGAGTTCTTGGAGAAGGTCATCAAAGCAATGAATGAGGGCAAAATGTGCATAATGCCTACCTTAACCTGGTCAAAGCATTCACAGTTCCCCATTCAAGCACTGTTCACACTGAATTAGGTATAACCCCCCCATGTAATCCACTGGATAATTAATTGGCTCACAGTTAGCACCCAAGAAGTTGCTCACAGTTAGTACCCAAGAAGTTAAGATAGGGAAGTCTGTCTCCACAAAAAGACCAATCAATGGAGTTCCAAAGGGCTCAATGCTAGGGCTGCTTCTGTTTGGCATCTACTTCTCTGAAGTCAAGGCTACCATTAAAAGCCACTGATTTAACAAATTCCCAGATGATTGCAAATTAAGATTCTATATTTTCCAACTCAGTTGGTAAAATATGGAATCAACTACCCCAATACCTCATAACTCAAACATCACTCCCACTATTTAAAACTAAACTAAAACTCTTCTTTTCCAACCACTGGCTTTGCTCTTGCAATAACCCAGACTAACAATTTTGTACCTCCTTGCTATTTGAATCTTTACACCCACTCTTTTTCTTATATCTAACATTCCAAATTATCCTCTACAAAACTGTTTCTGTTACTTCATTTCTAATAAAGGCATAAAACCACTACTTTTCAACTTCTTACAAAGATGTAATAGAGTAACTAGGTACTTTACTTGTATTTTTCTACTTTACATTTTTGTAATAGAGTAATTAGGTACTTTACTTGTATTTTTTTCTACTTTACTAAACCTCATATTGTACTCAAATGCTTTTACTTCCAGCTGAAGGTTTAAAGTACATGTTTTTAGATTTTATTTGTATATGTTTATATAGTATGGTAAATTTTTTGTTTATTCTTACTATAGTAGTATTGTAGAGGAGCTTTTCTCCCCGGGCCTCCACTGAAAATGGACATGTATCCAGCTGGACTAGCCCGGTAAACAAATGTAAAATAAAAAATAAAATAAATAAAGTACAGTCATTAATCCCTCAAGACATAAACATCTTCCAGGAAGACCTGATACAGACCAGTAACTGGTGCTGGAGTCACAATCTTAAATTAAATACTAAAAGGTTAATAATGCTATCCTTTGGTAAGATAGACACCCCTACAAACTACTACATCACTATTACACCCCTAAGAATAGACCCACTAGTCATGGATTTCAAAATGCATGTAGGCAGTGACTTGTACTTTGAATATCGTGTCAACAGTAGTAAGAAATCATTCCATGTTGTACAACTTATACAAGGGTATAACATTCAGGTCCAGAGATGTTATTGTTCCGATGAATTCTGTCTTCATAAGACCTATCATTGAGTAAAGTGCACCCTTTGGCATGTACCTGACCAGGCATATTCAATTACTAGAGTGACAGCAGAGGTTCCTCAGAAAAAGAAAACATGGTACAGAAAACAAGTCCTATGCAGACCACTTCAAAGCATTGCCCTTATACTCATTCTCCTATTGGCTGCTGTATGGTAACCTATGCCTGTCTTACAAAGAATCAATTTATTCAGCCTTGATGGACTTGTTGCACATCCAAAACACAAATAGTATCAGAATCACCCAGTCCAGGGACCGAAATCTGGCCTGCAACATGCATACATGATGGGACAAGTATATGTCTCAGAGACTACCCCTTTTCTGGAACAGGCTTCCCATTCATGTGAAGCAAAGTTCTTACCTGCACTTATTCAAGCAAATCTTGGATTACTGGATGGGAAATCACAGATTTACCCCAGATCTGGCACCTATGTCTGTATTAGAGGAGGAAGCTTGTCAATGCTTGACCACTCATGCCCAAGTTTGTGTACCCCTACATAACCTATGGGATTAACACCCTCCTAATATTTCTGTGAAACATGGCTAGGCTTTAAATGGCCCTTTAGTGTCATTAACCTAGTATTTTCCTATCATCAATAGGGGGTCTATCCCCCCACCAAAACTTACTTCCTATCCTCTCCCACCTCCTCCAGTATAACCTTCTTGATGTTTTCCTTGTATGTGCACTGTCTACTTTCGCCTCATTTCTAGCTATCCTATCTTCCACTTTCCGACCTTATAAAGATCTAGTTAGGATGTCCACATAAGATAACCCACATGTTCAGTACATAACACCGTGCATCTTGCTGCTTTCCTTAATTGAGCATCAGTAACATATGAACGCTTGCACAAGCATGAGCTCAGCTCTCAATGCCGGAAACAGCTGAAAATAATTGTCATGTTATACTCAAACCAGACCAGTTTTAATCCATTTTAAGAACTTAGACAACCCCAAAGTTTATGGCATGTCTTTATAGTTCTTCACTTTTGTGTAGTCAACACAAATAACTGGTTAACAGAATTTTTGTACATTGCTTTAGTTTTGTTTATTAAACATTGTGGTTTTATCACCTTGCATTATTTCCATTTATTAAATCGTGATTTTATTGCATTTCTTTCTGCTTAAATAAGTACTGAGTTCCGCTGAAGAACTCTTGTCTTGCAGAATGTCTTATGTTCTTATGTATTGTATGCAAAGGTTTGATTAATGCGACATATCAACTCATGGATCTTTAAGTGAAAGGATCAGTATTTCAGTTTAGCTAACTTTTGTAACTTGAAAAATGAAAATTTCAACAAGATGTGCACATAAGTTAAAAAAACAACTGAGAGGGAGCTCATTGTTTTCATTTAGCTGCCAGCCTTGACAAAAGCTATACATATTTTTTTTATTTTTGCCAATTGATACCGTAATGAGCTATTAGTGAAAATGTACCTTCACAGTCTGGGACTGCCTCCAAAGATGTTCCATATCCTGAAACTGAATTTACACACAATTAATATTATTTGAATGCCATGGTGAGGTGAAAATACATGTCAAGCAGTAAAATGGGATGCTAAAAATAAGGGTGGAGTCACAGGGTTATACTGCCATTTTAGTTTTGGGAGCTGAGGCAAAATAACATATTGGAAATTGCTAGGGCTTTGGGAATGTTAAAGATATTCTCATATCCTCAGTGTTCTCAGTGGAAGTGTATCATTCATTCATTCTAAAGTGTTCGAAAAATCAATAAACCAACATAAAAAAAAAAAAACTTGCATAAACTTTATCTGTATATCTTTAATTAAATATATATATATATATATATATATATATATATATATATATATATATATATATATGGGTCCCCTACTATTTACCGAAACGCCGATTCGCCGACACGTGGAAGAGGAACGCGAAAGGACCGACAACGCAGTTGACCGACACGCTGGAATCCCGACAGCCGGAAGACCGACAAGGGGAATGTGTAAGCGCGACCTGGTAAGTATGCGATAGTGAGGGATTTAGGAGTAGGGAGCAGACAGGTAAGTGTGCAATAGTGAGGGATGTAGGGTTAGGGTGTGTGATAGGTGAGTGTGCGGTAGTGTCGGAGCTTGGGGTTAGGGGTGGGTAAGTGAGTTAGGGTTAGGGTGCAGGTAGGGAGAGTGTGCGGTAGTGTCGGAGCTTGGGGTTAGGGGTGGGTAAGTGAGTTAGGGTTAGGGTGCAGGTAGGGAGAGTGTGCGGTAGTGTCGGAGCTTGGGGTTAGGGGTGGGTAAGTGAGTTAGGGTTAGGGTGCAGGTAGGGAGAGTGTGCGGTAGTGTCGGAGCTTGGGGTTAGGGGTGGATAAGTGAGTTAGGGTTAGGGTGCAGGTAGGGAGAGTGTGCGGTAGTGTCGGACCTTAGGGTTAGGGTTTGGGTTAGGGCTAGTGGATATGTCCTGTAGTGTACTGTGTTGTTTACGTGTAGTGTGTCGGTGTTATGGTGTTCGGTGTTTTGCGTTGTCGGTACTTTTTGTTGTCGGTCGTTTGGTGTCGGTGATTTATGTGTCGGCGAATCAGCATTTCGGTAAATAGTAGGGGACCCATATATATATATATATGTATCTCTCTCTCTATATATATATGTGTATGTATATATATATATATATATATATATATATATATATATATATATATATATACACACACACACACACACACACACACACACACACACACACACACACACACACACACACACACACACACACACACACACACACACACACACACACACACACACACACACACGTATATAGATGTGTGTGTGTCTATATATAGATATGTGTGTGTGTGTGTGTGTGTGTGTATATATAAGTAATGTATGTGAATAGTATATATGCATACATACATATGCACGTATGTTTGTATATATGTTTTAATATATAGCTGTATATGAATAATATATGTACATATGTTTCATGTAGTAAATTATTTTATTTATTTATTATGTTTGTTAACTGGGATGTCCCGATGCAAGACGACTTTAAGTAACTATCAATGAACAGCCTTCTAATCTTTATTATCTCTAAGTTATGTTATGCAGTTAAATTGATATCATCAATGTAAAGTGGCTAAGCCATGTGAAGCAATCATTATGCAGATTATAAAATTTAGTTTCCTCTGTTATTTAAAACAGCATTGCATTTAATCCAAAAACTCCAAGGAAAGGGTACCACAGAACCAAGAACCAGTAAAACCACAACAGGCACCCAAAGAGGCAGGAGGTAATAATATAACACAAGCCTCTAGGTGTAAGCAGCAGCAGGTTTAATCGCATGCAATTAAACCTGCTGCTGCTTACACCTACAAGCTTGTGTTATATTATTACCTCCTGCCTCTTTGGGTGCCTGTTGTGGTTTTACTAGCATTTCATTTAAGTAACACACAACACATTTCCATGGTGTGTAGTGTTACGTTTGCTGTGTTAGTGTGCGCTTACCATCAACCATCAAGTTTTTGCCTTATAGGTTCATAGGTTCATAGGATGATACTAGGCTATTGACCCAGAGGCAAAGAATTTTGCCCATGTTCCCTCAAAGTCAGCACCTGTTTCCCCTGCCCAGCAGGGACACAGGTTGTATACCAGGGGACTAGTTTCTGTTTCCCATCAAGTCTTTCATGTTCCTCTTAAAGAGGGCTAGAGAGAGTAATCTGCTTGACATGGAGAGGGGAGAGAGAGTAATCTGCTTGACATGGAGAGGGAGTCTATTCCACAGATGGGGAGACTTTGGGACACAAATCTATCCTGCCAGCAAGTTCTATTAATGTCACACACCAACTTAAGGCCTTGCATGCAGGTTGCATGAGTGGAGTTTGTCATATGGATATGCAGCAACTCCATCAAGGCTGGGTCTGAAATGAGATTGTATAACAGATACAGGTCACCTCTGAACAGTCTGTATGAGACTGAGTAGAGGGACAGGGCTTTTAGTCTATCTGTATAGGATAGGTGCTTGAGACCCTGGATTTTCCTGGTCAGGAACCTCTGTCGTCTCTCCAACTGCTGCATGTGCTTGGCAAAGTACATTGCTGAAGGGGGCATTGTACTCAATAATGGGTCTGGTAAGGGAGGAGTACAGGGATGTTATGACCTCCTTGTTCCTGGATGAAATACCCTTATTTATGAGGTGGGCCATGTATAAAGCCTTCCGTACAATGGAAGCAATGTGGTGGTCAAAAGTCAGGTTGCTATCAGCCTGAGTGCCCAAGTCCCTCACGACTTACTGCACGCTTAGTACATTGTTGTTAATGTGATAATTAGTGGGGATGACATTTTCCCCAAAGGGGATAATGATGTATTTTTTGGCATTCAGTTTGAGGCTATGCTTCTGGCACAGTCATTAGTTTGGGTAAGACCCTCTTGGAGTGTTCACATCACTAGGGAAATTTAAGACAGCACCCAGCTTGCAGTCATCTGAAAACTTGGTGAGCCACAGACCGCTGGTTTTGGCTCGCACCTCAGAAAAGTGTATCCCAAACAGTAGAAGCCCCAAGACTGATCCTTGGGGTACACTACTCATTATGGTTCTACTACTAGAGGTGGCTTACCCTACTTTGACTGAGTGGGTTCTATCAGTGAGCCAGTTAGCTACCCATCTGGTAATGTACAGGTTGATGCCTAGCTGGAAGAGTTTATCTATTATGCCCGAGTGGAAAATAGTGTCAAAGGCTTTGGCTAGATCAAGATAGGCGGTGTGCACCATCTTCCCCTCATCCATGGCTTTGGTGACTGTTTCAAAGAAGTTGACCAAGTTTAACAGGCATGATCTCCTTTTGACAAAACCTAACTCTGTTTGGTCAAGCATTTAGAGGTTGCCAATGTCCTTGTTTATAAGGTCCATGATAATGCATTCCATGGCCTTGCAGATCAGGCTAGTTAGGCTGATGGGTCTATAATTGCCTGTTTCAGTGGACGCTCCACCTTTGTGTAGAGGGATGACAGTGGCTATCCTCCATTCAGCTGGGATGAAGCCAGTGCTCAGGCTTTGGTTGAATAGGGTGTCTAATGGAGCTGAGAGCTCATGCCTGAATTCATGTAGGATACAGCCAAGGATGTTAGTAGGTCCCATGGAGACTACATTTTTTGCCTTTGAGAGGGCATTAAGGACCTGCTCGCTGGTGATAAGGGGAGGGGGGCAGGTGCTAGGGATGTCCTTGTTTACTGATGGCAGGGACAGGGGGGTGAAGTTTTCACTGAACCTGTCTGCCAGCAGGTTGGCTATATCTATAGCGTTTGTGTATGTGGTGTTATTGACCACCAGTTAAGACCAGATTTGGATGTTGCCTTTGATATTGCAGACATATGTGAAGAAGGCCTTGTGATTGTCCTTAGTGGATATGGCCAATTTGGACTCGGAGTCATCCTTAGAGGATTTCACCAGTGACCTTATTTCCTTGCTCAGACAAAGGAGAGATTGCTTCCAACTTGGCACCTGCTCCTTCTTGGCCCTTGACAGCAACTATTTCCTTCTGCTATAGAGTTTGTTTTTTGCTGCTGTCCACAGACAGGCATACTCTTCCTTGAGGAAGATGATTTGGTAATGTCGGGTATTGCTGAGTCCATACAGCTATGTATGTGCTCATATAGTTTTTTGGTGTAGGCTTGGAAATTAGTGCTCGTTCCAACTGAAGGGACAGTGGCTGTGAAGCTGCTTATACCTGCTCTGAAGAGATTGTAGTTAGCTTTGGAAAAGTTTTTCGTTTGACTCTAACAAGCTGGGGGGGGGGGGGTCAGGGGAGATGGTGACTTCAAAAGTGATCGCTTTATGGTCCGATCTTACCAAGGCAGATGATACTGTAGGAGAGCTACAGTGGCTACTCATTTTGGTTAGGACCAGATACTTTCACCTCTCGTAGTGGTGTCAACCAGCTGATGTACTGCATTGGCATTGACAAAGTCAAGGAATCTCTGGGCATTCATGTTTGGGCTAGAATAGGTCTTCCACTCTATGGTTGGGTAGTTGAAGTCACCCAGGATCAGGGTAGAGGGTTGAATCTTGATGGAGTCAAGTAAGTCTAGATAGGTGGAGTCATGGTTGGGGGTCTGTAGCTAGCTATGATTTGAATAGGTGTTTTCTCAACAGTTAACTGCACTTGGAGTGTCTCCTGTACGTCATACCATTTGACCAGTCTGAAGGTATGTATGTCTGATAAATATTGAAACTCCACCTCCTTTGGCTTTATAGTCCTTCATTTGGGGTCTAAAAGTATCATAGAATGAGTAACCTGGTAAGGTTGGGGTGCTCACCACAGCTTTGAAACAGGTTTCAGTGATTGCACAAATGTCAGCATCCTCCAGGGCAAGGAATGCTTGCAATGAGTGCAGTTTCATGCTAAGACTCCTAGTATTTAGCAGTATGACCTTTAAATTTTGTTTATAAGAATTTTTCATGTTGGCAAGTATGTGCTCATGACGTTGTCTAAAAAAGGCACTATGGGGGAGGCAAGAGCCTTTGCCAGAAGCCTAAAGTCCAGGGGAGACAGATGAAGACCATCTCTGGAAAAGCATCATGGTCTGTCAGTCATGTGCTCTCTGGCTGTCAGGTACTGGATCCCCTTGGAATGACACCAGAAACTAAGCCAGTTGTTAAAGTCAATCATTTTCAGTTTGTATTGAGGTATCATTCTGGGTGATGGTAAGATGCTGCTTAAGGCTAGGGACATACCTGCCTGGGACACATATTCAGCGAGCTCAAATATGTCTTTCTTCATGTAGTCCAGAGAGGTATGTCTCAGGTCATTCACACCAGCATGGACTAGGACAGAGTCATAACAGTACCTGTTGTTGAAAGACTTGAGTGCGTGTGTGATATGGTGGATTCTAGCATCTGACAAGCAACTTACTGTGACTTTCTCCTTGTCTAGCCTGGTGAGGGGCACATGTGTGTCTCACGCTAGAGTATCCTATGACTAGTATGTTGGGTTTGTGGTTGGGCCTTAGAGGCTGTGAGACACAGACGTGTGTACTATGTGTGATACTTGGTGCTGTGGGTTATGATCTGCATGTGTGTTTTTGCTTCAGGGGTCTCTTTTGTTTAGGTATCTTTTTGTTGAGAACCCCCGCATATATAGGTGTGTTTTGTACAGATGTGGGTGGTGTTAGAGGTGTGGTGTTCGTAATGTTTGTGCAGACAACCTTCTCAATGCCATATGTACTGGCTTGTGACTAAGATAGCAAGGATTCTAGGTTCTTAATGTGATTGCATCTCTCATATATTGTGTTCCTAGGTGGTAGTAGTAGAGGGTTGTCTATGTACCTAAGGCAGGTGCTACACTGTCTCAGGATGCCCGTATCAACCAGACTAGCAGGAGAAACCACAGGTAATTGAACGTCCATGGTTATCAGAGTCTGTGGAAGAGAGGTCATGGATAGTAGAGTGGGTACTATCTGAGGATAGTACCCATAGGTGTGAGTAGGGCTGGATAAAATCAATACAGTAGCTGCAGGCGAGGGCCTCACACAGGACTGCTGGTAAGGGAAAAAATGCAACTGAGATACCTTGCAAAGGGTTACAGTAGCACTGAGGTGGTGCACAATGGGTAAACAAGCACTAACCCATGCAAAAGCTGGGTTTAAATACCACAAAACAAAAGCAAAATAGAAACACTAGAACTGACCAATCAACCCTTGTCCCTGAGCTCTTAGCTCAACACCCTATGCCAGTCCAGTTCCAACCAGTTGAGGTTCTCCCATTAAGTGCAGGCAGGCCCTGGCCAACACAAGATGACGTAGCAGGAAACATAGGAATCACAGAAACGGATCTGAATACAGCAAAACCTGTAACCAGCCTATGCTAAAGATATTTCAACTCTGTTTAGGTCAATTTAACACAGGAGAACAGATACACACTTAAATATAACAGTAGCAAACTGATTTAAACAAATTAACCAATTAGCCAATAAACAAGCGTAAAACTGAGCCCTGTCCAACTATCTCAATCAGACAAGTTCTAACTGCACACTCCTGCCACTAGGGTGCAGGGGAGCCTTCTCCAAAAAAGATGGCCTGGATTAGTGCTCAAGTTATACAAACAAAGCTAGATTCAGCAGGTCTTAATCTAGTCTATGCTACAGCAGACAAGGCACACCAATTTCAGAAAGAAACAATTCAAATAAGCAGGCACAAAAAGCCTTTAACCAGCAATTCCCAGCTCAGAAGGGCAGAATCAACCCTCTCCTGCCACAAGAGTGCAAACCACAAACCTTCTTAATGTAAAATAACTGGCCTGAAGCCCAAGTCCTTAAACCAGAACTAAGACACTTTTAGAATAACAGACACTAACCCTTCAACCAGCAACTCCCAATTTAGAAGGATGTAAGCTACCTCTCCTGCCACAAGAGTGCAGATGACAAACCTTCCTAATGTAAAAGAGCTGGCCTGAAGCCCAACTGCTTAAACCAAAAGGCTTAGAATAACAATTACAATTTAATCAGGCTACTTCTCATTTGATTCTTCTCCTTATATTCTTTGTTTTGTTTTTTTTGGCACATTCAGTTGCTGCCTGGTTTTTGTCTACTTCTGGTTTGATTTCCATTCCCACATGACACTGATATGCTTCTGCTAAACTAAGCAGGGAAGTAATCTTAGACTTCTTCTCATGTGTTAAAACTTTCTCTATGTTTCTATTGGGTGAGGTCAGTGGATATAGTATATGTAGCCCCAGGATTGCAGCTCTATACATGTAATGAATTTCAAGGAGACCCATACCTATCTCATTCAGAATGAGGACTATATAATCTTGGTATACAATAACTTTAATGTAATTTGATAAGTATGAACATTTTTTCTTGTTTTCTTGTCCAAGTGATGCAGTACCTTTAGAGGTCAATCAATCACCCCAAACTGTAATTTAGAAGAGCAAGAGTAAATTGGTTTATAGCTTGGACTTTGTTTGTAGATGCCAAGGCTGTTTTCAGTATTAGTTTTAATCTTCTAAAATATTCTTGTGGAGTTTTGATCACATTTGTTCATGTTCATGTTTATTGTCGATCCTTCCTCAATTCCCAAATATGTATACACTCCCTCCTGCTCAGGTTCCTTTATATCACATTCCTGTCACACCAATAAACACCAATGAGAACCCCAAGTAGTCTACAGCCCCTGATGAAGTCCACTTGTATGGCTGAAGGCTACTGTTCAACAAATGTGACTTGCTTATTTAAACACTGCTGTGATGTTATTGATTACTTGAGTATGTGTGAGGAACTGACTATTTCAGTGATCCTGGAAGTAAAATGTGCAACTATAGCAGACAGCACAATGATTGCAATATGGCTGTTACATGAGAAGAAGTAGAAGAAGGCAGAAAATTGAACATTGTAAAAGGTTCTAACAGCAAGGATGTTTTAGTTCTAATGAAGTCCGGTTCTTTGCTTAGGATGAAAGCACATTAATTTTTTATTGTGCTCAAGCGAATCATGCATGTTATGGTATGGAAAATAAACTTTGCTGTTTACAGTGGACATTTGTCATGAAGTCTTTGCTTCTGTGGACTGTAGACTACTTGGGTTCTCATTGATGGTTATTGGTGTTCTTTGAATCCCTAAGGCCATTTGTTATTCTTACATTCCTGTCACAGACTGATATTTTCTTAGTGCTGCAGCTTTCCTGCTATAAACATTGCTTCTGGACATTTATCAAGACCACATAATATTCTTATATAATCTGAGAAGGTGCTTTCATCTCCTCATTCTGATGAACTTATGCAGTTTTAAGTCATCCATAGAAGGAATATGAGAAGTTTTTACATTTGGTTGTTTTTTGGGAGCCAGGTTGTAACCATGACCTAATCTGTTAAGTAGACAGGTAAATGGGTTATGGGTAATACAAAAGAGAAGTGGTGACAAAGAGTCTCCCTGAAATATCCCCCTCTGAATTTTTATCCCTGGGATAATAATTCATCCTTATCATGACTTAGCTGTAAAGTGGTTTGCCACTGTTTCATGGTCACTGTAATGTACTTGATCAATATAGGGCATATCTTATACATCTGTAAGTACTCCTTTATCCATGAATGTGAGATGCTATCAAATGTTTTTTTTTTTTGTAATCTATCCATGCTATACTTAGATTTATCCTCTTTTTACAACTCTCCATTATGACTTTATTAGCAACAGATGGTCTTTTTTCCACATGAATTTCTTTTGTTACCCTCTTGTTTTATTGCCCTAATTGAGTTTTCTTTTGAATGACTACAAATTCTGTCAGCATCAGTTCTAGTGTACAGTTGTACATTGTCAGAAGGCATGTTATTGGTCTATCATTTTTAGGATGGCTTACAGGCTCAGTCTTAAGGAGGAATATCATTTTTTTCTGCTTTTAAACAGGGTGGTGTATATTTGGGATGCACATATAAGTAGTTCTTAGTCCAGGCTAAATCTTTATGTAAAGATGTTAATACTTTTAGCCGGAAATTGGGTACTGCACCTGGGCCTTGGGTTTTCTAATTAGAAGTTTTTCTCAATTTTATTTCAGTTTCTCTGTCTGCTCCTTCATTCCATTTAATATCATATAGGCTTAAGCTTCTTACTATTTCTTTTACTTCTTCTATCCATTCAGCATATTTGTTATGTTCCACAGGGTCTTTATAGGTACTTCTCCAAAATGTGTCTATTTCATCTTTTTTAGTGGTGTTTCTATTTCTTTTGCTTTGTTTCTGAATGCTCTATAAAACTTATTTGCTTATTTTGTACTTTTCCTTTATATTTATCTGCACGTCTTCTTAGTTTTTCTACCTTTGTTGATATCTTTAGTTTATTATTTGTAATAGTACATGAAAGATCCTGGTTTGCTGATACTGTGTATTACTTTTATCAAGTCTATCTTTCTAAGTAGTTTTGTTGATCTGTTCTGTCTTCTATACTCTTCTAACAATGACACTTTTTGTCTTAATGGCTTTATAGTTTTTCTCTGTTTGATTTTTCCTTCCTTTCCCTTATTGATCTGCATTTTTTGGTAAGACTTTATCTGTTATTAATTTACTGTTGAAAAAAAAACACAGATTAGAAATGATCTTTTATTAATTTAGCTGTTGAAAAAAACACAGATTAGAAACACAAATTCCTCTACATACCCTGCTAATTATATATAGCAACTCTGAGATTGCTCTACAGTGGGGGAAGGGTAAATTCCTTGATCCCCACTGTTCAAGATCTCTCATAAAGTTAATGCTGACAGAAGAGATTAAATGAGTTTTGGTTACTTCTGCCAGGAGAAAAAAGTTTGATTTTATGAACTTTCGATTATATGGATGGTTTCCATATATATATATATATATGGGTCTACTTCTAAACACCGACACGCCGATTCCCCGACACAAAACTCACCGACGCCAAATAACCGAAAACACACAAACCCGACACAAACCCGACAACGCAAA
Source organism: Protopterus annectens (assembly GCF_019279795.1). Taxonomy (NCBI): domain Eukaryota; kingdom Metazoa; phylum Chordata; order Ceratodontiformes; family Protopteridae; genus Protopterus; species Protopterus annectens. Next base: position 887,748,022 of record NC_056737.1, read on the forward strand.
ACACCGAACACCAAATCACCGACACACGGAACGTAAACAACACGCGACACTACATACCATACACACTAGCCCTGACCCAAACCCTAACCCTAAGGTCCGACACTATCGCACACTTCACCTACCTGCACCCTAACCCTAACTCACTTACCCACCCCTAGCCCAAGCTCCGACACTATCGCACACTTCACCTACCTGCACCCTAACCCTAACTCACTTACCCACCCCTAGCCCAAGCTCCGACACTATCGCACACTTCACCTACCTGCACCCTAACCCTAACTCACTTACCCACCCCTAGCCCAAGCTCCGACACTATCGCACACTCCACCTACCTGCACCCTAACCCTAACTCACTTACCTGACCACTCCTACCTCCGTCACTATCGCACACTTACCGGGTCGCGATCGCAGGTTACCCTTGTCGGTCTTTCCACTGTCGGCGAATCACCCTGTCAGTATACATACCTGTCGGTCATCTGGCGTCGGTGATTTCCGCGTCGGGCAATCGGCGTTTCGGTCTTCTGAATGGGACCCATATATATATATATATATATATATATATATATATATATAGTTTACTATAAAAATGTTGAAAAACAAGTGTATTCCCAGTCATAAACACAAAAGGAATGTTTGAATTGTGAAATAAAGTGTGCTCACAACATCGACTCATATACTTGACAACTACAGAGACAATGTTATTGTTGACCACATGGCATACAGTGCGAAAGTTACATCACATCTTTGCAGGGGTCCAAGCCCCCCTGAGCCCCCCGTGCTAACTATATTTTCCAACTCTGAGATCACACTACAGTGAAATAAAGGATAAAATTCCTAACATGCACTATACCATGATCTCTAGCCCTTAGATCAACTTCATATCAGCGAATGTACAGTGGTATTCCCTGATATGAGCTACTGATGGTCGGCAACACAGCATTTGACCATCTGCTGTCTGATATCCCACTTGCAGATTGTCTGCATTTGGGATTCTGTTGGTAAACCTATGTATATACATTATACAATTGACTTTGTTACACTGGTAGTGGGATAATGCAAGAAGTATAGCAGATCAGTTTAAGTGCCAAATGCTGATGCACAGTCACTGTCACTGCTTTTATCTTGTCTACAAGATGGACACACCCATGCCAGTATTATGCTGCTATGTTCAGTTTGCTCATTATAATAAAAGCTGCTTACTAATAAAAGACTTTTGGGGAGGAATAATGAAAGCATATCTCATCAAAGAATAATGCCTCAGAAGAAAATGTGGTTGCTTTATGATTCTAAGCAAATTCTAATTGGTCATAGCATAAATAATCGTATCTCATCCAAAAATAACCTAACAGAGTACATATATAGTTAGTTTTCAAAAATAGTTAACTGGGGGGCATGGCCAAGATGCCAGTCTGATAGCAGCAGAGATCCATAGCTCTGCTTAGATTTTAATATCCTGACAGGAAATATACTTTAATTTTTAGAAAAATCTAACTAAAAGTATACTAAAATATAGATTAACATAAACTCTTTATTATTTTCTAAAAATTAATACATAGTCAAGAGAATTTTTTAAATTATTCTTGTCAATAAGTTTCCTACTGGAGATCTCAACATGAGCAACTCAAAGAACCCACACCACGAGAGTGCAGTGAAGAAAGAATTATATCTTATGATAAACATCCAAGAACTGTCACTAAAAATGGACAAATTTGAAAACAAAATGGATATTATCAAACAAGAATGCAGTAAACAACTGGAACTTCTAAATAGAATGGTAAAAAAACAATCTGAACAGATTCTTGCCTTAGAGGAAACAGTAACTGTCCTGGATACTAGAGAGACAGAAAATGAACATCACAATGAATTTCCTCTGAAGCAAAACACCAGGCTGATTGAGAAACTGGAAGACCTTGAAAGTAGGTCAAGGAGGAATAGCATAAGAATATGTGGAATTCCTGAGAAAGAAGAGGGTGCTAAAATTATTCAGTTCCTCAATAAGTGGTTTTTATCAGCACTTAACATGCCTGAAACCCTCTCTTTTGGAATTGAGAGGGCTCATCAGTCCCTGGCAAATCCAGCTTCATCTCTGAGTTCATCTAACCCCAGGTCTATAATACTTAGATTTCTTTTTTCACAAGACAAGGACTTAGTGCTGAAATCAGCTTGGACTAATTTCCCTGTCAAGATGGGTGAAAAAGTTTTGTTTTGACAATGACTACACCTCTACAGTCATATCCCAGAAGAAAGGAGTGTGTTCCTCTAATTAAGTCGGTGAAATAAGCCAATATTAAAGCTCACATTCTTTTTCCTGCAAGAATAAAAATCATCTTGCCAGAAGGAGTTAAGATCTCTGATTCCCTACAAGAAGCAGTAGAATTTATACAAAAGAAGAAAATACTGTCAGACATAGAAGAATGGAATGGTCATCCCAGAGTTTGAAGAGACAGGCAACAAAAAATGGATGATCTTTGAAGGAAGGAGCAAACAAAACTAAGAAACTAAAGGACAAATGAATAAATTCCTTCTAATTTTAAATGCTTCATTTTATGAATCATAATATATTTGATTCTGGAAAATATCTATAGTGTAAGGTAATGTGAATCATCTTTATTATTAACTTTCTCTTTTCCTTTCTATATCTGCTTCTTGTAATTACATATAGTACTAAGTATTTAAATAACATTCTCTCTCTTTCTCTCTCTCTTCTTTCTTCCTATTCCATTTTGTTACTAATGTTCCTTTTCTCTCTTTTTCCCACTATAAGTACTTTACATACTTTTCCCTTTTAAATAACTACAAATGATATATGTCTTCTAATTCTTCAGCAATAGTATAATTTGACTTCATACCAAAGTGCATTTTTTTCTAGTGGATCAGTGGTGGGGTAACAATATGTTTCTGATTAGTGTTTCTAACTACATTTTTTAGACTCTTTGTTTAGACACATATAAACAGAATACATTACATTAATGGTGTTTTATAGATGGCAAATATAAGTTATATATATCTGTACTAGGTTCTTTTTTTCTCTGGTCGGGTTAATTGGTGAGTAAATGATTAAAATGTTATAAAATGATTTCTGATTTGAGGCAGCTGTTGTTGCTTCTTAATAGCTGTTTTTATATGAAAGGGTTAATTTTTTATGATGTTAATTTGTGAGGAAACTGGTGGTCTGTGTGACTGTTCTCATTGTGGATATTCATGACCTGCACTGGCAAGGCAACTTGAGTGTTTTTTTTTTTTGCTTTCTGTAAACTCTAAAAGCGTCAAGATTTGCTTTCCTGCCAGAAATGCTTTTTTCCTCACTAGAGACAACCTCTGCTGTGCATGAGCCTATTTAGATACTTTTTAACAAGTTTATGAAGCTGCAGCTTGAGGGAACAGCAGTGATGACATCACTTGACCTTTTGAACTTGTTAAATGGCTGTATTTAGAATTCTTTTCTCTTGAAATTCTGTTATCCTTCACTTATATACTTTAAAAGGTAAATAATTAGTTCTGATAAGTGTTTAACTCCTTGGAAAATGCCTATGTTCTTTTGTAGATGCATACATTCTGCAGATTCAATGACACTTTTAGTAATTAAATGACATCAAATGAACTAGGAGCTGCATTAGAAAACTCATTATGCATATTAACATCGGACTTATGTTATATAACTAAACCTTTAGTAGCTAAAGAGAGGGGTGTGAGGCTTTTTTGTAATACGTGTTTTATATATATATATATATATATATATATATATATATATATATATATACTCAACAGATCCTTACATGAAAAATCTTAGACTGAAGAAATGGTTAAAACATCTGATGTTTCTTGAAAGGTCTTGGAAATATTGACAATCTTCTTAACCTTCAGCTTCTAATGTTTATACATACTTTGATCTGATGTGTATTTCTGACATATATCCGAGGTGCTATTATTATATGTGACGTATTCATATAGCTTCAGTTATATTGGACACTCTCATTTTAATGTATATTTCATGGACTCAAATTTCTTTAGTTGCTTTCATAATGCTTTTCTTTTTTTGTTTTTATACAATATTCTAAGCAGATATGGATAATTTGCATCTTTTGGTGTTGGAGAGGTGTTTCATGTATGTATTTGTAAATAGTTTTGAGTTTTTGAAAGTAGTGCTTATTACACGTTATACATCCATGATAAGTAAGTTTTCAGTAGATTTCAAGTCAACATGGTAAAAGGTCTTCAGTAAGTAACAACAAGCACATTATAGTCAATGGCTTATAAATGTTTATCATTAAATATTAATGGTTTGAACAATAATGTCAAAAGAGCTGGTTTGCTTAAATATATAAAAATGCATAAAGCCCAGATGATCTTTTTACAGGAAACCCATCTATTAAAAAAAGACCTACAAAAATACTCATTTAATGGCTATACCATTCTGGCTGGTTCATGTTTTAAGACTAAGAGAAGGGGCACTTGTATTCTATGGTAAAATACTTATACTATGCCAAGAATTATAGATACAGTTTCAGATAAAGATGGGATGCTAAGCATGTTTATTTTGGAAATCAATAGGAAGTATTATACTTTGATTAATACATACTGGATACCAGGACTAAGTACTAAATATGTTGACAAATATCTGGGCCTGGTTACTTTAAATGCAAAAGGGGAAATTATAGGAAGAGGTGATTTTAACTGCCTATTATCGGGTAATAATACTTCTAAAAATGGTAAAATAAAACTAATATCTCAAGCCAAGAATTTAAATGACTTTACAAGCCAGATGAACCTTAAGGATATACATGGTCTAAGAGAACATTATTCCTTATTTTATACTCACTATTCATATCGGTTTGGTACACAAACATGGATAAAGTCTTTGTATCAAATAATATATGCTCAAAAATAAGTGATGTATCTATAATGACTTGTCCACTTTCAGACCATAGTGCTGTAAACTTTACATTAAGTATGCATACAGATGATTTAAGAGTTCTGCAGAGAATTCCTGCTTACATAACTAAGTTACATGACTTTAGGGAATGGATGATGAAAGAAATAGACATGTTTATGGAAACAAATGATAATGTTGAAGTGACTGATACTATACTATGCGACAGCTTTAAAGTTTATATATATGGTAGAATAAAATCTTGGTACCTCAAAAAAAGGAGAGTGGTACAAAGAAGGTTTAGAGTTACAAAACAGCATAGACAAGATAAAAATGGATGCAAAACCAAATAACAAAGTAGCACATAATGAAATTACTAAGTTAAATCAAAAATAAAGTTCTAAATCATAAGGTAGCCATAAACCTGGAAAAATTGAAATTGCAATCTTATGCTGTGAATCCTAAATATCTACATAAAATAGCGGTAAGATCCAAAAAAAAAAAAAAAAAACAATCAAATTCTTATTAATGAGATTAAATTTAAAAGTGATGGTTCAGTTAAGAGTACATCTAACTTAATGGGCATATTAGATCTGTTCAAAAACTACTATAAATATATAAATAATAACACACTACTTTTGGAGACAGATAATGTAATAAATACTTTTATTCAAGAAAATATAACTACTAAGGTGTCAATGCAACAAAAATAACATATTAAATAAACAAATAACACTAACAGAAGTGAAAGAGCAAATAAACAATTTAAAAGATAATAAAGCTCCAGGACTGGCTGTAATAATTCCTGAACTATATACAATTTTTCCTGAATATATAATAAAGAAAATTATGAGTGCCTTTATTATGATTAAGCAGAAATGTATAAAACCTCCATTGTGGAAATATTCAATTATCTTCCCCATTTTAAAACAAGCTAAGGACCCCAAATCTTGTAATTCATATAAGCCAATTTCATTACTAAACACTGATTGTAAAATTTTCATGACAATATTAGCTAATAGGATAAAGAAAATATTACCTAATCTAATACATAATGATCAGACAGGGTTCAAAAGTGGAAGATAACATTATTAAATTGCTATCATTAATATAGCATGCAAATACAAAAAAACAACTAGCTATTATAAGCCTAGACATAGAAAAGGCTTTTTATTCTATTAGTTGGTCTTATCTACAAAGCATTCTGATTGGTTTTGAATTCTCCTCAGATTTTGTCAACTTATTAATGAAAACGTATAGTGTGGCACAAGCTTATGTGGAATTCGGATCATGTCTATCCTCACCACTAGAAATCCTCAAGGGAACTAGATAAGGTTGTCCTTTGTCACCATTATTGTTTGCTCTTTCAATGGAACCTTTTGCAGCATACATCAGAAACAAGCAAAATATAAAAGGCTTTCAAGTTAATAACGACTATTGTCCTAAGATACAATTATTTGCTGATTATATGTTAATGTTGGGTGATATTGATGGTTCTTTGCATGGTGTTATAAGTACCTTAAACAAGTTTGAAAGAATTTCAGGGCTTAAATGTAATCAAAATAAATCCAAAACATTACTAATTAACAAAAAGATAAACAAAAACCTTAGAAAGAATAGCATATTGAATTGGGAGAATTATGTGGTAGAATATTTGGGTGTCAGTATAAAGAGTACATGGAAAGAGTTTGTTGAACTAAACTACAATAATTTAATCGCAACAAATGAATAGGAAGATACAGAAACAGCTGATATATCCAGTTCAAATCTTTTACTGCAGTGCAACAAAACACAAGTGCTTTCACCAAACAGGGATCATCAGGTGTATTACAAAAGCACTAACATACACACAGCCCTATTTATACATCAGAAGTCACATGATGCAAATTCAAATTTAAAACCACAGATTTAAAAACACAAAACATAAAACAGACATACAAATTTAATATAAAAAACAACAACAGGCATAAATAATACATGCTAAAACTATACTTTAATGCTAACTACCTTCTTAGAGGTCTCTTCTTTAATTTAGGTAATAATGGAACTGATTCATTAAGCCCATGTCCCACATCAGCCCTGAACCTCACTATCCATGAGGATTCTAAGGCCTCGATCTTTGCACGTATGTCACCTTGCCTCACATTCTCATAAACCCTAGCAATAACTAAAAATGTAAAACTATGACTGGAGTCAGTACTCAAAACATGCTTCTCCAATGCACTAACCACATTACCTTTATTAATATGGCAGATATGTTTTCTTATGCGCTCTCTAAAGGAACGTCAGTCTTACCTATGTAAAACTTTTTACATGCAGTGCAGTAAGCTTAATAAACAATATGCAAGGTATCACATGTAGCTGCTATTGTGAAATTATAACATCTACCTTGGTCAGGATGTTCAAATTTTGCAGCAGTTTACAGATTATACACCCAATAAAGTTCAATTGTTGGTGAAACTTTTGGAGAGTGTGCATTGGCGAAGCATGTTTTGAGTACTGACTCCAGTCATAGTTTAAAATTTGTAGTTATTGCTAGGGTTTATGAGAATGTGAGGCAAGGTGACATACGTGAAAAGACTGAGGACTTAGAATCCTCATGGATAGTGAGGTTCAGGGCTGATGTGGGACACGGGCTTAATGAATCAGTTCCATTAGTACCTAAATTAAAGAAGAAACCTCTAAGAAGGTAGTTAGCATTAAAGTATAGTTTTAGCATGTATTATTTATGTCTGTTGTTTTTTATATTACATTTGTATGTCTTTTTTATGTTTTGTGTTTTTAAATCTGTAGTTTTAAATTTGAATTTGCATCATGTGACTTCTGATGTATAAATAGGGGTGTGTGTATGTTAGTGCTTTTGTAATACACCTGATGATGCCTGTTTGGTGAAAGTACTTGTGTTTTGTTGCACTGCAGTAAAATATTTGAACTGGATATATCAGCTGTTTCTGTGTCTTCCAATTTGTTTTTTTGTGGGAAATTTTGCTTTGGACACAGTAAGTGAGCCTTTTATAGTGGTAGTAGTTTTTGTTATTTTATTAGTTGTATTGTTTTAAACTACCACTAGGCTCACAATTATGGCTCATGAAATAACTGAGATTGATATTGACTCTGTCAATGTTAACCCTGCTGGAAGAAGGATGGCAAGTTTTTTATCAAATGTCACTAAGACTGTTAATCCATTAGTTGGTTGTAGGATGCAACCTTCATGGGACTCAGATAACTTAGCCACCTCGGTGGATATAATTGCCCTTAATACTGGACTCTTTGCTGTGGAAAAAATTTATATAGGCTAAAGAGATGTCAGTATCAAAAATATCATTTGGAGTTGCGCTTAACTGAACAGATTATACCTAGAGGCCTTCAGGGTCTTGAAAATGCCATCTAGTGTTAATGGTGATAGCCTGCTCTTGAAGGAATGGCAAAAAGATAACATTCAGGTGAGTTTTAGCTACTTGAAGCTATTAATACAATCGGCTGAAAGGGAAATCACTGACTTAACCAAAGTGGTCAATGATAAATATTCAGAGCTTGTAAAAAATTTTCTGAGTCTGTATTGGAGCAGTATATGAAAGAGATGTTTGATTCCCTTTTAATATATGAGTCTAAACTACAGAAAGCCAAAATCAGTAAGATCTGTCAAGATCGTAATGATTTTCAACTGGGGAATGTCTTCATATGGCCTCGAGAGAATTTTGAGAAAGAGACTGGGAGATCTTGGCAACAACGTAGTACCAATGTTGGTCCATCAGGGGGCGGTGTTCCTTCGTCTGTTCCAGGTAATGGCACAAATCAATGCTCAGAGGAGATGCAAAGTGTTTCCCCTTTAGTAGGTGAAGTTGCTTTGGCAAAGGAGCTGGGAGCTCACAGGAAGATTATAACCACGAATGCACAAGTGCACAGGTCAGGGGTGGTAGAGAAATATACCTCTGGCAGCAGCAATGATATTGATGGTCATTTTTTCAGCTTCAATGAGCAATATGACCTCAATTTTCCACTTCCAGTGAAGGAGCAAACTTTTCAACGGCTCACGGAACACCAACGAGGGTGGAGTCGGAGCCGCAACAAACGAAAGATGGAAGGAACTGTGAATACACAAAATACAATTAAAAAGGTGTTTTTGAATGCCAAGAAGGACTAGTGTTGGACTTATCCAGTATAACTTTGACGCCTTATGAACTGAGTGTTTTAGGTAGAGGGTTATCATTTATACCCTCTACTTGTTCTACTTTTATGAATGTCATTTTTGATGTTAAATTACTTTCCAGGAATTTAGGGTTGAAAGTAATGTTTAATAATTCTGAAAGTGTAATGAGTGGAGAGAGTAATATTTTTTCTAAACTCAGCATGTTTTTACCCAAGATTAACCCTCTTATTGCTGCATTTGAAAAGTTAGTCATACAAGATGTATACGATTTAAGTGAAGCTAATGCTAACAGTCATGCTTGTTATAGGAGGAAGCAGAATCTCTCCAAAGATGAGTTTAATGTTCTGAAGGGGTTGGAAAATAATACTGATATAGTTATTAGGCCCGTGGATAAAGGCGGACCAATAGTGGTATTAGATAAGACTTGGTATGTGTCTAAAATGCAGGTAATGTTAAATGATGAGTTATTTTATGAGAAATTAACTCGCATTCAGGTTGACACAATTATACTATGAAACTATGAAACATGATGTGCAAATTTTACTTAAATGTATTTTTGATATGAATCTTTTTGACAGTCATCTTTTGGAATATTTTTATATAAATAAACCTACTGTTCCTGTTATACAAGGTCTCCCGAAGGTACACAAAGATGGGTCTGATCCACCGCTTAGACCTATTGTTTCTGGTAGAAATTGGTGCACTGAGACTATTTCTATATATATGTATATATATATATATATATATATATATATATATATATATATTTATAAAAATATTTGAGACCGGGTATTAATAAATTAACACACGTATTAAAGGACACCGAACATTTTCTTATAGACTTGCATGAATATGTCTCCAATAGTTTGAATGATGATGTGGTTTTTGTTACTATGGATGTGGTGTCTTTATTTACTGTTATACCCAATCTGGAAGGCCTTAATAAGGTGACTAAATTTTTGCAGCAGTTTACAGATTATACACCCAATAAGGTTCAATTGTTGGTGAAACTTTTAGAGATTGTGCTTGAGCACAATATTTTTGCTTTTAGTGAGCAAATATACAAGCAATGCAATAGCGTAGCTATGGGCACTTCTTGTGCCAATAGCTATGCCAATGCTGTTATGGTTGTATTGGAGTATGACTATATATTTAATGGACCATTTAATGAACATATTTTGTTTTTTTGTAGGTTTGTGGACGACCTATTTATTTTGTGGAGGGGAGACCTTGATACATTTGCTGCCTTTATGGAATATGTGAACAATAGTACCTGTTATTTGAAGTTTACATCTCATTCTTCAGAATTAATGGTGGATTTCTTGGATGTTTCTGTTATTAAGGATGAAACTGGTGTTATTTACACTAAGTTGCATAGGAGAGACTGTCATGTGAATCATTTATTACATAGGGACAGTATTCATCCTCCCTATGTATTTAGAAGTGTGGCTTCTAACCAGTTTTATAGAGCCTCAAGGTTAAATGCTAGAGATAGTGATTTTATTGGTGAAGTTGATAATGTGAAGATGAACTTGAAGGAGAGAGGTTATGAGGAATATCTTATTCAAAACAACGCAGTTAAGATTTTTGATAAAAGGATGAATGAAGCCAGATCATATTTTTCTACAGGTGATAAAGAGTTTGTAGGAGGCGGGAAAGCAAATATAACACAGGTTTGAGGTTTAAAGTTACTTGTACTAGTGATGTAGATAGTTATAATGATATTATTAAAAAACACTGGGGTGTTCTTAGAACTGATAATGATATCTCTAAGCACATACCTGAAGTGCCGTGTTTTTTATATAAAAACAGTAGGTCACTGAGAAGTAGGTTGTGTTATCCTAAGGATGCAAGTAGGAATTCTCATGTAGTTGGAACTAAACCATGTGGTCATTGCAACTGATGTGCATATATTGACAGCAGTTGCAAATTTGAACATCCTGACCAAGGCAGATGTTATAATTTCACAATAGCAGCTACATGTGATACCTTACATATTGTTTATTTAGCCTACTGCACTGCATGTAAAAAGTTTTACATAGGTAAGACTGACCATCCCTTTAGAGAGCGCATAAGAGAATATATCTACCATATTAATAAAGGTAATGTGGTAAGTGCATTGGCAAAGCATGTTTTGAGTACTGACTCCAGTCATAGTTTTAAATTTTTAGTTATTGCAAGGGTTTATGAGAATGTGAGGCAAGGTGACATACGTGCAAAGATTGAGGCCTTAGAATCCTCATGGATAGTGAGGTTCAGGGCTGATGTGGGACATGGGCTTAATGAATCAGTTCCATTATTACCTAAATTAAAGAAGAGACCTCTAAGAAGGTAGTTAGCATTAAAGTATAGTTTTAGCATGTATTATCTATGTCTGTTGTTGTTTTTTATATTCAGTTTGTATGTCTTTTTTTATGTTTTGTCTTTTTAAATCTGTGGTTTTACATTTGAATTTGTATCATGTGACTTCTGATGTATAAATAGGGGTCTGTGTATGTTAGTGCTTTTGTAATACACCTGATGATGCCTGTTTGGTGAAAGCACTTGTGTTTTGTTGCACTGCAGTAAAAGATTTGAACTGGATATATCGGCTGTTTCTGTGTCTTCCTATTCATTTATTGTGCAAATTTTTGCTTTGGATACAGTAAGTGAGCCTTTCATAGTGGTAGTAGTTTTTGTTACAATTTAATAATCACCATTAGTGAACTAATCAAAAGATGGAATAAAATGTTCTTCACAATGGAGGATAGACTCTCTCTAATTAAAATGATAATTTTACCTACATTTTGTTTTATATACAGTCATTGATACTACCCCCTCCCAAAAACTTATTTAAAAAATTAGATTCCATGCTACTTACATTTTTATGGTTTCCCCTTAAAACTTAGGATTGCATATAAATGGCACATTAGAGCTTGGAACAGTAATGGAATAGCATTCCTTAGCTTAGATCTTTATTCCAAATCAGTTATAATTAATCTAACATTGCATTGGCTCTCACCTACCTATATATGTGGCTGGAAAATAATACATGAGATTCATATAACTGATGTCAGAACTATAGAAAATCAATTTAAGGAACAATATGGAATAAGTAGAGTACATTGGCTTTTACGTGAATTTTGTTTATTTAATAAGAAGTTTGATCATATTTCTTATGACATTAATCAAATATTTAATAACTTTAAAAATATAATTGACTGTAATTAAAACATTAAACAATTCCTATTTCTTATATTTCCTATAACATACTCCCTGATTGCCTAGATTCTTTCAATATCAATGTGATGCCAAAATGAAAGGAACATAGCTTGATATTCTGGCATCAGTTTATTGAAAATAAGAGTATTAAACCACTAAACTCTCTTCTATGTAGTTTTGATAATAGTCAAGACAGTTGGTTGCTTATACACTCATTACTGCAGTTTATAGAAAACAAAATGAGAGTATCAATCAACCTAGAGACTGAGTATGTACCTAGTTTGATCCAGCTTTTTATTAGGTGTCTTGAAAAGACAGATGATCAAAAATTAAGTATCTCACCTATCTATAAGATACTAAGAGAATACACTCTAAAGCTTGGCTCAGATTTTTGGAATTACTATGTAATGTTTAATGGAGAACAAATATCTGATTAATCCAAAAAACTGTTATTGAAATCTACGTATGGTACCTCTTCTTCATTATATTGAAGATTGTATACATGGAAATTTATGAATAGGAGTTTCTATACTCCACATAAAATAAATCTTATATTCAAAAACAGTGAAAGTAAATGTTGGAAATGTGATGAATTGCTAGAGGCCAACTGGGTTCACATGTTCATTGAATATAGAAATGTTCAATACTGGAAAGGCTTCAGATATTTTGTAAAGGCTTTATGGTCTGATAACTGTCATATTTCTAACTCACTAATCCTGTTCAGTGTTCATATACCTAATGTAATACATATATCTCAGATTCAGTTACTCTGGTCAATTCTAGCAATTACAAAAAGAAAAAAGCCAGCAGCTGTGGGCTGTGAAAACTAATTTAATTAGTTAGACATTTGATAAAACTTCAAATGAAAACAACAGACCGGTTTCAGCTTGGATTTTACCTAGCCTTCATCAGTGTGAATTCATATTAAACAATTGAAGTAATTTATATGGTAGAATTGATTAAACACAAAAAAATGATTGGTGAGCTCATAAATATGTATATAAACATTCATAAATATTCATTAAGTCCAGGCTGAAAAGTGAACCCAGTTTTACTATCCATTTTTTCTCTTTTGTATTAAGTTTGCTGTGCCATCCTGATTTATGTGTTCTGTCACCTATTATTTTGTCAATGACAGTAAAATGAAATTTGGCTGTGCTATGTTTTAGAGTGTGTTTATATAATGCGTTACTAGCTCTTTTACATTTGATGTCACTTAAATGTTCAGAGATGCGTAACCTGAAAGGTCTAGAGGTTTGGCCAATGTGAAAAGCATGACAATTGTAAGAAGCCATATAAATAATCCAATCAGTATTACAATTAGCAAAAGACTTAATATTATATACATTGCTGCTATTATTGCTGGAAAATTGTTTAGTTCTAAGTACATATTTGCAATTATGCAATGTCCACATGGCATACAGCCTATGAGCTTATCACCCAATATTGTAGTTTGGGCCATCTGTAGTTGTTTAGATTCAGAATGATGCTTATAATGATTGAAAAAGGCCCCCAAATTTTTCCCTTTCCTGAAAGAAAATAAACATGACTGAGGTATATAATTAGACAAAGCAGAATCCGCTGAAAGAATATTCCAATGACGTTTTATGATGTCAATGAATTTGTTAGTATTCCTCCCATAAGTGGTAGTAAATCGCAAAGTATTATGTTTGTGTGAGAGTTTATTTTTGTGTGAAAGTTTATTTTCCATTTGATTTTTGTATCTTAGAAGTTCATCTCTGGGCAGGTGTGATGCAGAATTCTTAGCTGTGATGACATAACCCATACTGTAACCTCTTGCCCTAAATCTGTCAGTCAAATCATGACTAAAAGTTTGAAAAGTGTTGTCTTCTGAACAAATGCATCTCATTCTGATAAACTGCGATTTTGGAATGTTCCTGGCTATATATTTTGGATGAAAGCTGGATGCATGGAGTAAAGTATTATATTCTGGATATTTCCTGAATACTTGAGTACTGAGTGTATTATCTACATTTCTGGTTACCATGACATCCAAATAGGTAATCTTATTTTGATCAAAATTAACTGTAAAACGTAATCCCCATTTGTTGTCATTGAGGTATTGAACAAATTCCTGCAAGTATTCAGTATCCGACCTCCAAACCATCCAGCAATCATCCAAATATCTACGCCAAATGTCGATCTCCGGCAAATAAAGATTGTGTGTATCATCATATATAATGTGATCCTCAATATATGCCATATATAAATCTGCATAAATAGGGGCAAAAGACGCCCCCATAGCAGTACCCCTAATTTGTAGATAACAATCTTTGTCATAAAAAAACACATTTTTGGTAAGAACATGTTTGGTCAGACAAATCAAGAAGGTGTTAAAGCCAGGTTTATACATATTAGATTTATAAAGCCAGTATTCAATGGCATCTAACCCTGCCCAGTGTGGTATGGTCGTATATAGTGAGCTTACATCCAAAGTGCATAACCACTAATCATCTTCAATCTGCATATCATTAATAATACCCAAACATTGTGTAGTATCCTGTATTCTAGATCTTACCCATTTAAGTAGAGGTTTCAAATATTTAGTCAGGTATTCAGAAAGTGGCTCAGTCAAAGACCCATTTCCAGCCACAATTGGTCTACCTGGTGAATGTAAAAGATCCTTATGGATTTTGGGTAGAAAATAGATGTATTGACTAATAGGATCAGTAATAGTCAAATGTTTCAAAGTATCAGATATTATAATACTATTTTCCAATGCTGACTTCAAAGATGTGTCAATTTGTTGTTTGAACATGGATATAGGATCTATTGGCATCTTTGTATAATATCTGGCATCATCCAGTTGTTTATGAGCCTCTATATCATAATCAATCCAGTTCATAACAACAACTGCCCCTCCTTTATCAGCAGAAATAATTAACAATTCTTTGTTATGAGTAAGTTCTGCTAAACTGGATAACTCTGATTTAGACATATTATTCAACATTGGTGGAATCATGTTAGAAGTGAAATGCAGATCTTTGAGAACACTGTGTTGGAATAAACTTACACTTGGATGCATAGGTGGTGAAAAAGTAGATGGATGATATCTAAAATGATCAGTCATATGATCATATCCATTGTGATCCTGAAAATGTAATTTAAGATTAATCAATCTACAAAATGCTACTATATCTTGTGCAAAAATATCCTCAGACACAAAAAAATGGGAATAAAAGAAAGGCCTTTATTTAACAGAGCAGATAAAACTGTATCAGAGATGTTAAGTACATTGTTGTTACCATGTGTATTTACTTGTTGGTCAACATTTCCATAAGGTTCTGTAAGCTTGTGACTTTTTCTGTGTTTCCTGCCTCCCCTCTTGTAAGGCCAAAAGGGGTACCATTGTTGTTATGTTTAGGAGTTGGGGAGTCTGTGACATGTTGTGTATCTATGTCTGTACCAGAGGATGTATCAGCATCTGTGGAATCTGTGAAATTACCATGTCTTTTGAGAATGGATCTAGGACATTTACGTCTAGGGGTTTGGTTTGTGTTCCTATAAATGCCCTCAAATCTAACATGTCTAGTTTGTCTAAATGGTTGCCCTTTCTCATAATCAGTTTGATCCCTGGTGAATGTTTTGAGTTTTCTTTCCTTCAATTGAGTTTCAAAATTAAGTAGAACAGAACTAAGTTTGGACAAAAAGTTAGAAATGAAAGGGTAATCTTTATAATAATTACATTCTTCAATTAGCTTGCTAACTTTTAGCATTTCCCTATCTATCGTCCTTATATAATAATTAGATAATGTTTCCACAAATCTCATAGAACATTCCTGTTGTATAGATATCCAATCTCTGGTCAGTTGTTCATCAGGCTCGGTTACCAGAGGTTGAATTTTCACCCTTAGACCCCTGGGAGTGATACCCTTCACCATATAAACTTTAAATAGTTTTAAATGCCATACATTGGATCTCAGTGCTTTCATGTTTTTATTTAAAGTCTGAAATAGTTTTTCACAACATTGCTCAGGGTGATCAGTAGTATTCAAATTAGTATTATTAGATTGTTGTCCAATCCCAAAAATGGCCAAGTCCTCCCTATCTGAGGAAAGGCCAACAAGAATCCTGTTTAAATCCATATTGAGATAATTATTAAGTAGAAAACAAAAGTTACCTATGGTTAAAATCTAATTAATTCACACAACACCACGTCCTGTTGTACCACAATATGTATATGTTCATATACATTCAATTATGAAATCTGGACAATAATGGCATTCAACCCACTAACCCATATGGACATTTGTTTCCAGTGATATATTAGTGGAAGCCACGTCCAGAAACCAAAGAAATCAATTTGGACAATAATGGTGGTTGTGATATCCAGAGAAATGTAACTAAATAAGTAAAAACCAAAATTGTAATATAGTAATGAGAGATGAATATATCCAAAAATTGTCAACAATATTCAAACAATTATTAAAAAATTTTTTGTATCCTGTAGTGTTGCGAAAAAATCAAATATACTGTGAACTATGCAAAAAACTGTTTGAAAGCACGTTGTTCCAATAGTATGGCAGTCAAAAATCGTATATGAAAACCTTAAACTTAATAAGATATTCCCATTAAGTGAAGTTGAATCACAATGGTATACATATAATCCCACAGGGGTTGGTGAATCACACAACCAACCTCGATGAACAGCAAATAGAATATATTCTCCAAAGTCACAGTAATAATAATTATAAATACCTCCAAAATATATATGATGGTACAATATAGTACTTAAGTGTTGATCAATGAATATAAACTCAGAGATTCATCAACATAAGTCAAAATAAACCATATCCATCATAATATAAATGAGGCCTAATCAATAGTTTAACAGCACCATAAAGCAAAAATAGGGGAGAAAAACCAACTTGAAAAAAATCATAAATCTACCCTGTATATAAAAATCATATGCATTGGTGTTATACTGAATTGTTAATGCAATATCTGCAAAAGTAAACATTTGTAAAAATGTCCAACAGGATATCCCATTGGTTTAAACCAACAGTAAAACTCAAGAGGTAAAAGACCCCTCAAACCAGTCCCAGTTCAATAACCAGAATATGAAAGGAATCCAGCAATTAGCTATCCGCTATGTCCAAAAATATGTTAATAAATCCAAAAAACGTTCAACAGAAAAACAATGAGATGTTGGAGTGATATGATCAAAGGCTAACCATGTATCCAAATTCCACTAAACAATCTGCCGATATCTTGATAATAATGCCACCGTAATATAAAGCGTGGCCTAATGAGTAATTTGTCCTCACATTAACGACGAAAGTCCAGCATGTGTAAGAAAAAAGTTAAGCATGTAAAAAACATATCCATGCCCCGTACATGCTAAATAGTTGACATCAATTGTAGAAATAAGCAAAAGCTTAAATCACCAAAAAGAATTAGATGTTAGCAAAAAACTTGTTCAATAAACGTAACTAACGCTGAACAGTCAACCGATGACCTAAAAGTGACACCCAATATAATTATAGCCAAAAACTGTTCCATAAAGTCTATTCTACCATATAAATGACTTCAGTTGTTTAATATGAATTCACACTGATGAAGGCTAGGTAAAATCCAAGCCGAAACCGGTCTGTTGTTTTCATTTGAAGTTTTATCAAATGTCTAACTAATTAAATTAGTTTTCACAGCCCACAGTTGCTGGCTTTTTTATTTTTGTTCATGTTCATTTCAGCCGTGCAACAGTTTCCATGCAGGGGAAGGTTATTTCAATTGTAGCAATTGCCAGAAAAGTTATTACTTTGAACTGGAAAAGTAAACAAGATTTGATGTTTAAAGAATGTATTAATTTAGCAAAAGTTGTTTGTAAAAAAGAACTGCAAACCATTTCTTATAGAATTCATAACACTAGTCACAAAAAAATAGCATGGCAAAAATTGGAAAACCTTTTGAACAAATACTGATAACTTCTCATGGATAAAATGATTGTTTATCATTGAAGACTGTAAATATTGTAAACACTGGTTGTGCCTCTGTACTAAGCCTCACTAAGCAACTAGCTCTTCTAATCTTGCTTCTGCCTACCCCCTTCTTCTCATTAACCAAGTTCTCTTTTCATTAAATTACAACTTAACCTTGTCCTACTATATACTGTTACTTGCATCTTCTGGAAACTTATTATTGTGATGACAATTTTTTTTGCTAACATAATTATATTATATTTTAACCTATCTTCTTTTTTTAGCATTGCTGCCTCACAGCAAGAGGTTCTCCGGTTCGATCATCGGCTGGGGTGCCTTCTGTGCGGAGTCTGCATGTCCTCCCTGTGGTCGCGTGGGTTTCCTCCGGGTGCTCCGGTTTCCTCCCACATCCCAAAGACATGCTGCAGGTGGATTGGACACTCTAAATTGGCCCTAGGTGTGCGTGTGAGTGTGCCTTCTGTGGAAGGTTGGGCACCGGGCTGGCAACTCGACACCGTAAAACTCCACTGCCATTCAATGTGCGGACAAGGTGATCCGCTGTGGCGACCCCTAACCGGGAAAAAGCCAAAAGAAGAAGAAGATAACCTATCTTATTTTTATATTAAGTATTAACCTGCTTTTTTTGGATTGTACCTGCATTTCTTTTGCACTATGTTATGAATGTCTGCCCTCCTTGATTATCTTTGTACTGTACCTGCAACGTGCATTGAACATATGAACTTTTGTATATGAGATTTTGTTTTTGTATATGAGATGTTTTTGTTTTTGTTTCCACTAAGCTTATCTCCCCAGGCCTCTAATGAAAATGGACATGTATCCAGTTAGACTAGCCCGGTGAACAAACGTAAAATAAATAAAGTTTTGCTATTGTTTTGTTGTATTTGTTACATGTACATTTGTGGGTGTTTATAATGAAAACAAAATAAAAATGTTTTTGAAAAAAAAATAGTTAACCGGGGGGGGGGGGGGCATGGCCAAGGTGCCAGTTTGATAGCAGCAGAAATCCATAGCTCTGCTTAGATTTTAATATCCTGACAGGAAATATACTTTAATTTTTAGAAAAATCTAACTGAAAGTTTACTAAAAGATAGATTAACATAGAGTCTTTATTATTTTCTAAAAATTAATACATAGTCAAGAGAATGTTTTAATTATTCCTGTCAAGATGTTTTCTACTGGAGATCTCAACATGAGCAACTCAAAGAACCCACACCAGGAGAGTGCAGTGAAGAAAGAACTACATCTTATAGTAACAAACATCCAAGAACTGTCACCAAAAATGGACAAATTTGAAAACAAAATGGATATTATCAAACAAGAATGCAGTAAACTGGAACTTCCAAATGGAATAGTAAAAAAAAACCAATCTGAACATATTCTTGCCTTAGAGGAAACAGTAACTGACTTGGATACCAGAGTGACAGAAAATGAACATCACAATGAATTTCAAATGCAACAAAACACCAGGTTGATTGAGAAACTGCAAGACCTTGAAAGTAGATCAAGGAGGAATAACATAAGAATATATGGAATTCCTGGGAAAGAAGAGGGCGCTGATGTGATTCAGTTCCTCAAAAAGTGTTTTTCATCAGCATTAAACATGCCTGAATCCCTCTCTTTTGGAATTGAGAGGGCTCACGGTCCCTGGCAAATCCAGCTTCATCTCTGAGTTCATCTAACCCAAGGTCTATAAAAGTTAGATTTCTTTCCTCACAAGACAAGGATTTAGTGCTGAAATCAGCTTGGACTAATTACCCGATCAAGGTGGGTGAAAAAGTTATTCATTTTGACAATGACTACACCTCTACAGTCATATCCAGAAGAAAGGAGTGTGTTCCTCTAATCAAGTCCTTGAATAAAGCCAATATTAAAGCTCAAATTCTTTTTCCTGCAAAAATAAAAATCATCCTGCCAGAAGGAGTGAAGATCTTTGATTCCCTACAAGCAGTAGTAGAATTTATACAAAAGAAGAAAATACCATTGGGCATAGAAGAAATGGAATGGTCATCTCAGAGTTTGAAGAGACAGGCAACAAAAAAATGGATGGTCTGTGAAAGAAGGAGCAAACAAAACTAAGAAACTAAAGGACAAATTAATAAATACCTTCTAATTTTAAATGCTTTGTTTTATGAATCATAATATATTTGATTCTGGAAAATCTCTATACTGTAAGGTAATGTGAGTCATCTTTATTATTAACTTTCTCTTTTCCTTTCTATATCTACTTCTTCTAATTACATATAGTACTAAGTATTTAAATAACATTCTCTCTCTCTCTCTCTTCTTTCTTCCTATTCCTTTTTGTTACTAATGTTCCTTTTCTCTCTTTTCCTCACTATAAGTACTTTACACACTTTTCCCTTTTAAATAACTGCAAATGGTATATGTCTTCTAATTCGTCAGCAATAGTATAATTTGACTTAATACCAAAGTGCATTTTTTTTAGTGGGTTAGTGGTGGGGTAACAATATAATTCTGATTAGTGTTTCTAACTAGATGTTTTAGACTCTTTGTTTCGACACATATAAACATTAATACAGTACATTAATGGTGTTTTATAGAATGCTAAATATAAGTTTTATATATATATATGTATGTGTGTGTGTGTGTGTGTGTGTGTATATATATATATATATATATATATATATATATATATATATATATATATATATATATATATATATATATATATATATACTAGGTTCTTTTTTTCCCCTCTCTGGTCTGGTTAATTGGTGGGTAAATGATTGAAATGTTATAAAATGATTTCTGATTTGAAGCAGCTGTTGTTACTTTTTTTGGCTTTCTGTTAACTCTAAAAGCTTCAAAATTTGACTTCGTGCAGAAAATGCTTTTTTCCTCACTAGACAACCTCTGCTGTGCATGAGCCTATTTAGATACTTTTTAACAAGTTCATGAAGCTGCATCTTGAGGAAACAACGATGATGACATCAATTGACTTTTTGAACTTGTTAAATGGCTGTAGTTAGAATTGTTTTCTCTTGAAATTATGTTATCCTTCAATTAGATACTTTAAATGGTGAATAATTAGTTCTGATAAAAGTGTTTAACTCCTTTGAAACTACCGATGTTCTTTTATAGATGCATACATTCTGCAGATTCAATGACACTTTAAGTAGCTAAATGACATCAAATGAACTAGGAGCTGCATTAGAAAACTCATTATGCGTATTAACATCAGACTTATGTTATATAACTAAACCTTTAGTAACTAAACAGAGGGTTGTGAGGCTTTTTTTTGTAATAAGTGTTTTATATATATATATATATATATATATATATATATATATATATATATATTCAACAGATCCTTACATGAAAAGTGAGTGACAAAACGGTTAAAACATCTGATGTTTCTTGAAAAGTCATGGAAGTATTGACAATCTTCTTAACCTTCAGCTTCTAAATTTTATACATATTTTGATCTGATGTGTATTTCTGATATATCTACTTATCAGAGGTGCTATTATTATATGTGACATATTCATATAGCTTCAGTTATATTGGGCACTCTCTATTGCATGGAGTCAGATTTCTTTAGTTGATTTCATAATGCTTTTCATTTTTGTTTTATACTGTATTCTAAGCAGAGATGGATAGTTTGTGTCTTTTGGTGTTGGAGAGGTGGTGGATGGATGGTTTAGTTAAGTTTTTAACTTAACCAGAAATTTTATGTTTCATGTATGTGTTTGTAAATAGTTTGGGGTTTTTGAAACTAGTGCTTAATACACGTTATAGATCCATGATAAGTACGTTTTCAGTAGATTTCAAGTCAACACGGAAGAAAGGGCTTTCAGTAAGTAGCAACATACACATTATAGTCAATGGCTTATAAGTGTTTATCATTAAATATTAATGGTTTGAACAATAATGTCAAGAGCTGGTTTGCTTAAATATATCAAAATGCATAAAGCCCGGATCTTTTTACAGGAACCCCATCTATTAAACAAAGACCTACAAAAATACTCTAATGGCTATACCATTCTGGCTGATTCATGTGTTAAGACTAAGAGAAGGGGCACTCGTATTCTATGGTAAAATACTTATACTATGCCAAGAATTATAGATACAATTTCAGATAAAGATGGGATGCTAAGCATGTTTATTTTGGAAATCAATAGGAAGTATTATACTTTGATTAATACATACTGGATACCAGGACTAAGTACTAAATATGTTGACAAATATCTGGACCTGATTACTTTAAATGCAAAAGGAGAAATTATAGCAACAGGTGATTTTAACTGCCTATTATCATGCAATAATACTTGTAAATATGGTAAAATAAAAGTAACATCTCAAAACAAGAAGTTAAATGACTTTACAAACCAGATGAACCTTATTCTATGCTCACTATTCATATCGATTTGATACACAAAAAAAAAATGATAAGGTCTTTGTATCAAATAATATATACTCAAAAATAAGTGACACATATCTGTAAACACCTGCCCACTTTCAGACCATAATGCTATACACTTTACATTAACTGTGCATACACATACAAATGATTTAAGATTTCTGCAGAGAATCCCTGCTTACATAACTAAGTTAAAAGACTTTAGTGAATGGATAATGAAAGAAATAGACATGTTTATGGAAACGAATGATAATGTTGAAGTGACTGATACTATACTATGGGACACCTGTAAAGTGTATGTATATGGTAGAATAAAATCTTGGTACCTTAAAAAAAGGAGAGAGTGGTACAAAGAACTTTTAGATTTACAAAAAAAAAATAGACAAGATAAAAATGGATGCAAAACCAAATAACAAAGTAGCACATAATGAAATTACTAAGTTAAATCAAAAATACTTAGACGTTCTGAATCATAAGGTAGCCATAAACTTGGAAAAGTTGAAATTACAATCTTATGGTGTAAATCCTAAATATCTACATAAAATAGCGCTAAGATCCAAAAAAAAATAAATAAACAATCAAAATCTTATTAATGAGATTAAATATAAAAGTGATGGTTCAGTTAAGAGTACATGTAACTTAATGGGCATATCAGAAGTGTTCAAAAACTACTATAAAGATTTAAATAACACCACTTTTGGAGACAGATAATGTAATAAATGCTTTCATTCAAAAAAATATAACTACTAAGGTGTCAATGCAAGAAAATAACATATTAAATAAACAAATAACACTAACAGAAATGAAAGAGCAAATAAAATTTTAAAAGATAATAAAGCTCCAGGACTGGATGGAATAATTCCTGAACTATATAAGATTTTTCCTGAATATATAATAAAGAAAATGATGAGTGCCTTTACTATGGTTAAGCAAAAATTTATAAAACCCTCATCGTGAAAAATGCAATTATCTCCCCCATTTTTAAACAAGGTAAGGACCCCAAATCTTGTTATTCATATAGGCCAGTTTCGTTACTAAACACTGGTTATGAAATTTTCATGACAATATTAGCTAATAGGATAAAGAAAATATTACCTAATCTAATACATAATGAACAGACAGGGTTCGTTTATCATAGAACAGTGCAAGATAACATTATTAAATTGCTGTCATTAGTAGACATAGCATGCAAATACAAAAAAAACCAACTAGCTATTATAAGCGTAGACATAGAAAAGGATTTTGATTCTATTAGTTGGTCTTATCTACAAAGAATTCTGATTGGTTTTGAATTCTCCTCAGATTTTGTCAACTTATTAATGAAAATTTGTAGTGGGGGACAAGCTTATGTGAAAATCAGATCATGTCTATCCTCACCACTAGAAATCATCAAGGGAATTAGACAAGGTTGTCCTTTGTCACCATTATTGTTTGCTCTTTCAGTGGAGCCTTTTGCTACATATATCAGAAACAAGCAAAATATAAAAGACTTTCAAGTTAGTAAGGACTATTGTCATAAGACAGTTATTTGCTGCTGACATGT
Source organism: Protopterus annectens (assembly GCF_019279795.1). Classification (NCBI taxonomy): domain Eukaryota; kingdom Metazoa; phylum Chordata; order Ceratodontiformes; family Protopteridae; genus Protopterus; species Protopterus annectens. The sequence continues at coordinate 887,772,127 of NC_056737.1, forward strand.
TATTAATGTTGGGTGATATTGATGGTTCTTTGCATGATGTTATAAATACCTTAAGCAAGTTTGAAAGAATTTCAGAGCTTAAATTTAATCATAATAAATCCAAAACATTACTAATTAACAAAAAGATCAACAAAAACCTAAGAGAGAATAGACTATTTAAATGGGAAAATGAAATATTAGAATATTTGGGTGTCAGTATAAAGAGTATATGGAAAGAGTCTGTTAAACTAATCTACAGTAATTTAATAACCACCATTAGTGAACTAATCAAAAGATGGAATAAAATGTTCTTCACAATGGAGGATAGGCTCTCTTTAATTAAAATTATAATTTTACCTAAATTTTTGTTTTATATACAGTCCCTGATCCTACCCCCTCCCAAAAACATATTTAAAAAATTAGATTCCATGCTACTTAAATTTTTATGGTTCCACTTAAAACCTAGGATTGCATATAAATGGCACATTAGAGCTTGGAACAGTAATGGGATAGAATTCCCTAGCTTAGATCTTTATTCCAAATCAGTTATAATTAATGTAATATTACATTGGCTCTCACCTACCTATATATCTGGCCGGAAAATAATACATCAGATTCATATAACTGATGTCAGAACTATAGAAAATAAATTTCTTATAAAAAGTATATCACAGCTAAAATTAAAAGGACTAACTCGTCCTCCCTTCCCAGCCTACCCAGTGAAAGGCTCACAACAATATACGACTGCTACAATCACTTTAACCCAGTGGCAGCTAGAATTGTGTGTTTTTCTTATAAAAAGAAGTATATCACAGCTGAAATTAAAAGGACTAACTCGTCAGTCCTCTTTTCCTCCCTACCCAGCCCACCCAGTGAAAGGCTCGCAACAATAGATGGCTGCCACAATCCCTTTAACCCAGCTGCAGCTAGAGCTGTGTGTTTTTCTTAAGTATATTACACCTAAAATTAAAAGGTTAATATTTTTTTATTTACAAGTATCTTCCCTGATAAAGACTTTTTAGTGCCTGTTACAGCCTGCACGGGAACCACAGCACTAGCTACCAAAATAGCTAGAACCTAGCCTAGGCAGTATTACTAATAGCTGTATAAACATAGGGAAGTGTGTTCAAGTGCTTACTTTTTACTGTGTCTGACTTACCCTATTCACCCTGCATGACTTTCTTTCCTGACCAACACAAACAGATTGGCTCTGTGTAGTCTGTGGTTAGGCTGAACCCACTCCATTCGCCTCACTCCGCTCCCCTACCCTACCCCCAATTCACACCTGCCCCCACTACAACTACATTTATTCAACCCACTGTCAACTGACCCCACCCCCAACCAATTACCTACCTGACACCACACCTCCAAATTAAACCCCTAAGACTCAATACTACAAATTGCTGCCACACCCTACCTGCTTCTATAATCTAAGATTACACATATCATGTTTAATCACTCCTCATAATGTTAGTCTTCCCCCACTGCTCTTAATAACCCTCACAGCCTTAACCTGCACCACATCATTAAATACCTCCACAGCCCTACATACTACAGACTATCACACTACTCATACTTTAACACATAGAGAAACTAACACAAATTTCGTCATTTGCTCCACATTAGTTAAGGAAAGCATTAGACCACACTCCTATAAGACCCACGTACCTCATCCTTACACTCGTCAGGCATCACACATATCCATAATCTTTCACACATAAACACATTTTACACAGCACTACAACACTTTTGGCTTCAGGAGACATACATCCTAATCCAGGTCCATTTCACAACATATTTGCTAATAAGGGAAAATCTGATTTACTCATCATAAACATAAACACCACAAGTATCTCTAACAAACTCCCCAATCTGACACCTTCATTAGTCAATACACCCCTGACATATTAACCATTACGATCTGGTTAAAACCCAGCACTCCCAATGATGAAATCCTCCCTCCAGGTTATAATATTCTACAGTTGGAAAGGAGGTGGTATTGCCATTCTTTTAAAGAGCACACTTAACTTCAAACCCCTTCATAACCCTATACTCTCATTTCAAAATGCTGAAACTTTAGGTTCTGCCCTGGCCCTTAACAGTGAAAAAACATCAACATTCTTTGCAGTTACATCCCTCCAGGTATTAACTCCTCCACTATAGAAGAAGTGTTTCAGTAGCTTAACCATAACCTACCACAAGAAACTATTCTTCTGGGGGACCTAAACATAGACTGGTTAGCATGTAGCTCCATGAACCTCATTAGCCAGATCAACCTCTATGGATTTACCCAACTTATTCACGAACCCACCAGAATAGATGACAAATCCCATAAACAATCCTTAATTAACTGGACACTAGTGAACAACCCCAGACAAAACTACCAGACAGGATGCCTTCTAGATGGTCTAAGTGACCATCTCCCCACTTTCCTTCTAAGTAAACATACCATTAACTCAAACCCCATCATTCACAGATAGATCAGGGATGAGCATAAGATAAACCAAAAGGACCTCAACAACATCTTAAAACAATGCAATTGGAAATCTCTACTAACCCTAGGTCTGGACAAAGCCGTTGACTATTTTAACAACATGTTTATCAATATTCTCAAGTTTGTCGCTCCTATTACGAAAATAAAAGCCAAAGCAAATTATGCTCCATGGCTACATAGGGATACTAGAGCCATACTTAAATCTAGAGATAAGGCCTGGAAGACATGGAAAAAAAAGATAATTCCAACCAGGCCATGTAAAACTATAAACAACTAAGGAATATAGCCAAAAAACAGACCAAACTAGATAAACAAAACTACTTTTTAAATCTCCAAAACAAACACTGAGAAAAAACCCAAAATGTTGGCACTCTATCAATTCCCTCTTAAAACCTGGTAGAACAACAACACCTGCTCCCACCTCGCTAAATAATGATGTTTGACATTGCTTCCCAATTTAATATAATTTATAAACTAAATCCAGACTCTGTCCGCCCAATTATCCAAAAATAATTCCACATCTACAACTAAAAATGTGAGCTCTCCAAGTAACAGTACCACAACACCAAATAATATACCTCCCTTTATCCTTTCACCTGTTCCAACAACCACAATTAACAAACTCTTCCTCAACCTGAAACCTACCACCGTAGCTGCAGATTATATACCTGCTACCTTTATAAAAATGTCATCTGACTCACTGGCTTATCCAGTCACTATCCTCATTAAGCGGTCCATTCAGGAAGCCTATGTTCCTCAAATTTGGAAAATATCCTACATTATACCCTTGCATAAAGGTGGCCACTCCTATGACTACTAACTACTACCCAATAGCCATACTTCCATTATTATCTAAGCTCCTTGAAAAATGTATTCATTTTCAAGACATGCAACACTTATAATCTTCTTTCCCCCACCCAACATGGCTTTCGTCCACATCATAGTACAACTACAGCACTTCTCTCTTTCACAAATCAAATTAAGCACCATAGGAACAATAACAATTTTGTATCTGCTACCTTCCTGGACCTTTGCAAGGCATTCAGTATGATGTCACATGCAAAGCTAATAGATGCCCTCACATCCTTATCCTTCACTACCCCTACCATATCCTGGTTTAATAGTTACCTCTGTGATAGACAGCAATCTGTACAATGGCAAGATGTTCTATCTCCTCTACTTCCCAATTCCATAGGCATACCTCAAGGCTCAATACTAGGTCTACTTCTCTTCTCCATCTTCACAAATAACCTGCACATTGCCACACAGCAGGCCACTCTTGTACAGTACGCTGATGACTCGACACTCATCTGCTCAGCCACATCTCTCTCTACCCTACAGCAACTGGCCCAAGAATCCTTCTCGGCTATTGAAAATTGGATCACTGGTATCCAGCTCATCCTTAACCCCAACAAGACTAAATTACTTTTATTCACTCCAAATAAATCCAAATCCATTCCCCTTACCTTTTCTATCTCATCCAAAAATGGCACTCTAAACTCCTCGGGGTAGAAATAGACAAAAATCTTTACTTCAATGTTCACATCCAAAAGGTTCACAAAAAATGGCTACTCTTTATAGGCACAAGAACTTTCTCACTGATAAAGCAAGAATCACCTTAGCCCAAAATCACCTTATCTCTCCACTTACATATGCAGCCCCAATATTAACCCACATTAGAAAAAAAGATCTTGATAAAATTGGATCATGCTACAACAAAATTGCAAAATTTGCCAATAACTCTATATTTAGAACCCACCACTGCCAAGTACTAAGACACCTTAAATGGCTTGAATTACCCCAACTACTCACCTTCCATCAGCTAACTACTGCATTTAATATCCTGATCAACCCTGAAAAAACACCTGCCCTACAACAACTGCTCATCCACTACTCTACCACTCGCCCCCTCCGCTCCACCACTAAAACTCTTTTCTGTACCACAAGGGCAAACAACACTGCAGGTAAATCTCTCTCCTCTCATATCATAGCAAAGGCCTGGAACAACTTCTCCCTCCCTTTACCTCTACCACAAATATTATACAATTCAAAACAACTACTTAAATCATATGTCCTGGAAACTTGGATCTGCCATATATAAGTTAACTCAACTTCTCCTGTCACTGGACTTCTTTAACTACAACTGAAACAACTCGCAATATATTCCTGATTTATTTACACCTTATATACTATGTCAAGTACCTTAGTCTCATAACCATTTTGTGCTAACAAGAATCTAGCCTATTATGTTAATTCTTGAAATTTGTCCTTTCAAAGCAAGTTACTATTAGTCATCTCTACTGTTGTATTAACTTTCAAAATGTGACTGTTATTCAGGTACTATATGTAATTTGTTACTGCTCTTATATTTTTCGGAGCTTTTCTCTCCGAGCCTTCAATGAAAATGGAACCAGTCCAGCTGGATTTTCCCAGTTAACAAATGTAAAATAAATAAAAATAAAGTAATAAATTTAAGGAACAATACAGAATAAGTACAGTTCATTGGCCTTTAAGTGAATTTTGTTTATTTAATAAGAAGTTTGATAATTTTTCTTATGGCATTAATCTGATATTTAATAACTTTAAAATTATAATTGATTGTAATTACAACATTAAACAATTCCTATTTCTTATATTCCCTATAGCGTACTTTCCTGATTGCCTAGATTCTTTCAACATCAATACGAGGCAAAAATTAAAGGAAAATAACTTGTTATTCTGGAGTCAGTTTAATGAAAATAAGTTTATTAAACCACTAAACTCTCTTCTATGTAGTCTTGGTAATAGTCAAAATGGTTGTTTATACACTCATTATGGCAGTTTATAGAAAACAAAATGAGAGTATCAATCAACCGAGAGACTGAATCTATGCCTAGTTTGATCCGGCTTTTTATTAGGTGTCTTGAAAAGACAGATTATCAAAAATTAAGTATCTCACGTATCTGTAAGATACTAAGAGAATACACTCTAAAGTTTGACTCAGATTTTTGGAATTACTATGTAAAGATTAATGGAGAACAAACATCTGATGAATCCAAAAAACTGTTATTGAAATCCACGTATGGTACCTCTTCTTCATTATATTGGAGATTGTATGCATGAAAATTTATGAACAGGAGTTTCTGTACTCCACATAAAATAAATCTTATACTCAAAAACAGTGAAAGTAAATGTTGGAAATATGATGAATTAGTAGAGGCCAACTGGGATCACATGTTCATTGAATGTAGAAATGTTGTTCAATACTGGAAAGACGTCAAATATTTTGTAAAGGCTTTATGGTCTGATAACTGTCATATTTCTAACTCACTAATCATATTCAATGTTCCTATACCTAATGTAATACCTAAATCTCAGATTCAGTTACTCTGGTCAATTCTTGCAATTGCTAGAAAAGTTATTACTTTGAACTAGAAAAGTAAACAAGATTTGATGTTTAAATAATTTATTAATTTAGCAAAAGTTTGTAAAAAAGAACTGCAAACCATTTGGTATAGAACTCTTAACATTACTCATAAAAATAGCATGGCAGAAACTGGAAAAACTTTTGAACAAATACTGATAACTTCTCATGGATAAAATGATTTTTAATCAGATTAATGTAAATATTGTACATTTGTTATTGTTTTATTGTATTTGTTATATGTACATTTGCATATGTTTATAATGAAAACAAAATAAAATGTTTTTTGGAGAGAAAAATAATCAGTGTATCCACTTTATAAACTCTTTTTTCACATTATACTTTTGCAGTTTGAGTGTCTTACTTTATATTTGATTACGTTATATACATACAGCCTGTTACCTTTTATTGCATTTCTCTTTGATTTCTGCATGCAAAGCTCACTAGGATGCAGTCACATTTGCTCTTTTTGTCTGAGCCATTTGTGCACTGCTTTCATTAATTTTGCAGCTAAATAGCATCATCTCCACTCTTATTATACTGTTAAGCTCACAAAAACCTGGAATAGAGATTTAGAAAAGATAAAAAAAATTTAAACCACATGTAAATTAATTAGTACTTAAATGTGTTTGACAAACTCTTGATATGTATGTATATATATATATATATATATATATATATATATATATATATATATAAAATTATTAACTCGTAATTGTCAATATAGAAGTGGCTTGATGATCATTAAGCTTGCCACTTAAAGTAATGGATAACTGTAAAAAGGAACATTTCAATAAGTAAATACGTTTGTGTATTGTAGAGAGAGAGAGAGAGAGCTGAAGAAGTCTAATGCTGGCTAAAGGTTCTTAATGATATGCAATTTTCCTGGGTATTTCTATTTTCGTAAAACTATTTAATAATACTGAAACATTGAATTAAAATGAACATAAAGGGATACTTGGCTGTCATATCCATCACTTTGATTTGCTGTTATATGTGCTTCTTATGTCTGTGATAGTAATTTATACAATTCTGTGGAGTACACTGAACATTTGCAGGGTACATCCAGTGGATGTATACCTTAGAAGTTAAGTTATGTCATAATGTGTGTTTAGAGTATATCCCAGCTTTTGGCATTCATGAAATGGCATGACTTTCATATTTTACAGTAATTTGGTGGTGGTGTTTGTTCCAGGTATGTATTGAACATGTTTTGCTCACTCATATTTTTCACTTTCTTGTGGCCATTTTATAAATCTGTATGCGGTGTATACACATATTTGGACAACAAAATGATTCAATTATTTTAGTTTCAGTTTAGTATATTTTATGTTTTTATATCTAAATATGTAAATTGTGTAATTAATAGTAACATTAGGTCATGAGAGGGTGCCAGACTTACGATCTCTACATTAGCAACTGACATTATGAATGTTGATCACTAATGAGTGATTCCAGGATTAACCTATAAAGATCAAGATTGCACTGTTTTGGGGATTTCTCTTTTAAAAACACAAGACAATACTCCTCAATTCAACACAGTGCTAATCAAGAGTTCAGAAATCACAGGAACTTTAAAACAATATTGTAGGATAGTCTGACATAAATATAGAAAACAGCTAGGCTAATCTGGCTAAATTCCTAATGCTAAGAGAAATCACTGTTTTAAATACTACTTACATACAGAGCAGGCAAGTGCTAGTGAGCTATTGTCAGATCCAGTTCAAGATACAAAATGCACAGTCTTTCTCTCTGAGAAAATCTTATATTGATAATACCCAGTACTGCTGAGTCATTTCACATTACATTATTTTTATCACTTCTCCTTTATTTCCAAGGCTAACAGAAACTCAAAATTTACATTTTTTGTAAGCTCCACCTGTCCAGGAAGCCGCAGCAATAAAAGATACATTTTTACATGTAAACATCTAGTAATTATCACTGCTTAAACAATAGAAAGAATTTGCTAGCCCAGTCATCCTGTCTCTGAGCTTGAGATCTAACACAGTGGTAATTCTTTACTTAACAGTTTTTTTTTCCAGCAGGATGCACTGCGGTTACATTTTTGAAGTTCAGCATATAACACAGTTTTCTTACATTTAGTTTTCTTACATTTGTAAAAACAATCCTGCGGATTATATTGATATTTACAATGACATAGAACTACCTACAAAATTCTATCTAGCTAGGCTGGCAGCCTTCACATACCCCCCCCCCCCAAGAGAACTCTAGCTAGTTTTTCCAGTGACCCTTGAGAAACGTTGCTTGAAAGGGTTAGGTCTGTCTGAGTATACCTTACCTCATTCCCTGTCTTGAGAACCCATCTGTGTTGGCATTGCTAATCCTACTGGAGTGCTGCAATGACATATATGCTTGCAACCCTAGGCTCCATCTTAACAACTTGGCATTTTGCTGGCTGGCTCTGTGTAACCATGTTAGGGGAATGTGATCTGTAACTACGGAGAATTTCCTTCCATACAGATAAGGCTGAAGTTTCTGCAGTGTCCACACTATGGCCATACATTCCTTTTCTACAGCTGTATAGCATTCCTCCCTGGGTTGAGGCCTATGACAGAGATAAACCACTGGCTGCTCATCTCCCTCTGAAGAAATCTGGCTAAGTACAGCCCCCACCACATGATTCAAAGCATCCACCTGCACAACAAATTCTTTGCTGTAATATGGACTGGCTAACACAGGGGGTCCTACCAGAGCTTCTTTGGGCTTCTGGAATGCCTGCTCACATGCTGTGGTCCACACTACTTTATCTGACCTGTTTTTCCTTGTCAGGTCTGTGAGGGGAGCAGCTGTGGTACTATAACTGGGGACGAACTTTCTGTAGTACCCTGCTGTTCGTAAGAATGCCCTCACCTGCTTTTTGGTAACAGGTGCAGGCCATGCCTGAATGGCTTCCATTGTGGCAGGTTCTGGCCTGATCTTACCACTCCTCACTCTATGTCCCAGGTAGGAGACCTCTGCCATACCCACCTGACATTTGCTCTACTTAATAGTCAACCCTGCCCTCTGTAGTCTATCCAGCACCTCCCTGACATGCTGAAGGTTCTCTTGCCAGGAATGGCTGTAGATGGCAATATCATCAAAGTAAGCAAGGGCAAATCCTCCTGCTCCTGCTAGGATATGATCCACCAGCCTCTGGAAAGTCACTAGGGCATTTTTCATCTCAAAGGGCATCTTTGTGAACTCATACAAGCCAAAGAGATTCACAAAGGCTGACCTCTGTCTAGCACTGGGGGTCAAGGGCACCTGGCAGTAACTCTTGGTAAGATCAATGGTGGTAAGATACTTAGCCCCACCCAGCTGCTCTAGGGCTTCATCCGACCTAGGCATGGGGTAAGCATCTGACTCTGTTTGACTATTTAATTTCCTGTAGTCCACGCAGAACCTGTTGCTGCCATCCTTATTTGGCACCAGCACCACCGAGGAGGCCCAGGGACTGTTGGACTCTTGAATTACCCCTAGTTCCAACATTTCCTGCATCTCCTCCCTCAGAGTCTATTTAACTCTGTCAGGCACCCTATAAGGGGCATGCCTAATAGGCCTTTGGGGTCCTGTATCCACCTGGTGCTGCACCAGGTGGTTGCACCCTGGTATCTCAGCGAACATGTCCCCAGACTCTTGTAGCACTGCTCAGATTTCTTGAACTTGGGTAGGAGATAGCTGCTGAGACATTGCTACCCCTCCCACTGAGGTGTCAGTCTGAGCCTCACTGAGTGGATCAGTCACCAGATCTCCCTCAGACTCCTTCTGCAGTCCACTGCAGATACTCAGCACAAGGGCATCCCTATCATGGTAAGGTTTCATCATGTTAACATGGTACAATTTGTGCCCTTGCCTAGTTGCCCTGCAGTTCTTCCATGTAGTTAACATCACTGACCTTCCTTACCACCTTGTAGGGTCCTTCCTAAGCTGCTTGCAGCTTGTTGTGTCTGACAGGAATGAAAACCATTACCTGCTACCCTATTGTGTACTCTCTAGCTCAAGCATTCCTGTCATACCAGACCTTTCTGCTCTTGGGCTTTTGCCAGGTTCTCCGGGGCCAAGCCCATGAGTTCCCTGAGCCTTCTCCTGTGGTTTAGAACATATGCCACAACAGACTCTTTATGAGATTCACACTCATCTTCCCACTCATCACAAATTAAATCTAGAGGCCCCCTCACCATATGCCCATATAACAACTCAAAGGGTGGAAAACCTGTGGATTTCTGGGGAACCTATCTGTAAGCAAACAACAAATGGGACAAATGTTTGTCCCACTCCCTCTTAAACTGGTCTGCAAATGCCTGTAGCATGGAATTGAGTGTAGAATTTAACCTCTCAATGAGACCATTAGTCTGGCGATGGTAGGGGTGGTCTTTAGATGCTTCACCCCACAGTATTTCCACAGACAAGCCAGCAGGTCTGACATGAAATTACCACTTCTGTCAGTCAGTATGTCTTTTGGTAAACCTACCCTGATGAAAATCTCTAACAAAGCATTTGCCATGTTTTCTGCCCCAGTGGAGGACAAAGCCACTGCCTCAAGGTATCCTGTAGCATAATCTACTACCACTAGGATATACTTTTTCCCTGTGGAGCTTGGGGTACTCAGAGGCCCCACAATATCCATAGCTACCCTCTGAAATGGGTCCTCAATCATAGGCAAAGGCATCAAAGGAGCTCTCACCTTGTCTACTGCACTGCCTTCTTTTTGGCACTGCTCGCAGGTCCTGCAGTACCCTGTTACATCTCTGGAAATTCCAGGCCAATAGAAGTTCTGCATAATACACCTCTTTGTATGTTTTATGCCTATATGACCTGCAAAGGGAATATCATGGGCTATGGCTAGAAGTGCCAGATGGTAGGCTCTAAGCACTGCCAACTGCCATATTTTCTCACCTTCTACCCCACCCTCAGGGGTCCACTTTCTATACAGTAACCCTTTGCCCAGTATACAGATTCCCCCTTCCCTTGAGAATCAGATGCCTCACTAGCTACCTGCCTCAGGCCTTGTAATATAAGGTCTGACAGCTGAGCCTGTCTCAACTCTCTCTTTGTAACCCTTCCCAGATTCCCTTCCACAGGAAGTCTGGTATCCTCTGACAGCGGTGCCTCACTGTCAGTCTGGGTACTACTACTTTTCTCTGCCCTTGCAGTCGCACTGTCCAAGGGAACATCAGTACCAACAAGCAGCTGTGGTTCACCTTCAGTCTCATTGCTACAGAATAGCTCCCTACCTGAAGTAACCACCTCACTAGTCCTGGCTGCTAGTGTGCTGTTTGACTGGGTCTCCCCCAGCCTACCAGACCCATATGCTTGTCGCCAAGCCTGACCGCATTTAACTGCATTAACACATGGTACTGCCTCATCAAAATCCTTCCCTGTCAGGACATCTGCAGGATGGTAGTTTGCTACCCCTGTTGTCTCAAGACAACCTACTGTTGGCATTTTGTCCTTCCCACTTACTGGCTCCCTCACCTTTTGTTCCCCACCTTGCCTCTGTGGACATCTATATGCCACATGGCCCCACTGGTTGCATTCAAAACATTTAAGCCTTGGTCCTGGACATGTACCTGGACTAGTGGCATCCCCTACTACTGGCAGATTCTGTTGGGGCTGTCTGAGCTGCCCACCATGGGCTTCTTTAGACTCATGAGTAGCACTGGGTGTCCCTTTCCTGTGCAGTGATGCCCTGCTTGCTAGGTATAGGTCTCCCTTCTTCCCAACTCATCTTAAGTAGCACATTGTTATTAACTAACCAGATCCTCATGTCCTTAGGCAAAGTGCTAAGGGGTTGTTCCCTCACCAAAAGGGCTGCCAGCCCTTCAAAAGTGGTGACCTGACATCGACTCACCCACCTATGAAAATAAGTGCTCAGTACAGCAACATATTCACACACACTTTCATCTGGCTTGCGTCTATGCTCACAAAACTTTTTCCTATAATTTTCAGGTGTTCGCTTAAAAAAATTCTAGCAAAAAATTCTTAACAGCAGTATAATCAAAAAATTCACGATCAGATATCTTAGATATCTTGGACAACACATTTATAGCTTTACTATGGAGTTTACATACCCTCTCAAACATATGAATGAAACTATCAAAATTATCCCTCTCTGTAAACTGTGGAAGAAATTTACTGACCTTTTGTGCTTCATGGGTCCAGTTATTCCCTTCCCCATTACCTCCATGACTCTGGCGAAGAGTCAGCACCTTCTTTTAGTGCTGCCTCTGCCTCTCTTTCTCCTCAGTTTCCAGGCATAGCAGTTTCTCATTCTCCTCAGCCTGTAGATGTCTCAGTCCCTCTGCTGCTTCTGTTTCCAAACATCTGGCCTCCAACTCAAGTCTCTTTAGCTCCAGATGGAATTTTAAGTCCTCTGCAGAAAGGTTGAGCTGTCCATTCTTTAAGTGTTGTACATCTCTAAGGCCAGTCTGATCATCCTCCTGGTTGTTATTCTCTGATGCATCTGTGACCAAAGCTGCAATCATGTCTGCTTTAGTCAGGTTTCTAAGCACCAGTCCTTTAGCCTGGCACATTTCAGCCAACTGCCTCCTTGTCAGCTGACATGCTTGTCTGCTTTCCCTGACTAACTAAGCTAACAAAACAATTGTGATCTAAACTCTGAATATTCACTGAGTGGTTTATTTAGAGTACAAAAACACCTTCAGTGATCATTGTACACAAGCTACAGGAATTCACTATCCACACCACTACAAGCCAGTTAGGATGTGATGTGGCTAACTCACCACAATCAAGCAATTAATATTTGATGTGGATATCCCATCACTGCCAAACAATTAATATGTGATGCCTGAGCATTTGCTCAGTAATCAAGGAGCCTCAATCCTCCCCACTAGCACCAGTGAGGAGCATGCACATTGGGGGAAAACAAGTACACATAGAATAAAGTATAGTTTCCCTTAAGAACACACAGAGATCACAGTCAGTCTAGGGCTGGTTTCTCCCTTTCTCTCCAGATTCCCAGTAAGACTCCCACTGGCACAGCTATAGGGTCCAGATCTCAACCTAACGGTTAAGCTAAAACCTCCAGCACCCTCTCTGTCCAACCAGTGCTTCGTGTCCCTTCCCAAGTAGGTGTCACACACACACTTTAAGATATGATTTATATGCAAACTCACAGACACTCCTGGGGAAGACTGGCACAGGATCTCCAGCTATGCCCCCTTTCTGCCCAGACTATATTTAGTACCATCTGCCACCAACAACTAATATCAGCTACTATAAGGCCCTTCCCAAAGGGTGACCAATTTCACTGTGTAATATTACTGTTATCCAAACAGTAAGTCTGCTGATCAGCAAGAATATTGGAGTGGCTTGGACTGTATCACCAAATACATACAATGTACTCTAAGTGCTTAAATTATCTCTATACAAAACAGCCACAGATGAAAAGTTTAAAAATATTTAATAATAAATAATAAAAACACATGACAATTCTCCTCAATTAAACACAGTGCTAATCAATTTTTCAGAAATCAGATGAACTTTAAAACAAAATTGTAGGATAGTCTGACATAAATATAGAAAACAGCTAGACTAAGCTGGCTAAATTCCTGTCTAATTCTAAGAGAAATCACTGATCTGATGTTGCTAATCTTGTTTCCATTCATCACTGATGGATTCGGTTCTGAGCCCTCGGAACTGAGAGGACCTACTACCAAGCTCGTGCCAACCAAAAACCTCTCAAGCTAAGCTTTTACCCATAGTGCCCTTCTCCCTGTTACCACAGATCTCGTTTGCCACATAGCCGTAAAGCCACGTTCAAGCCAATCTCTCAGTGAAGTGAAAAACTTTTGATATCTTTTATGGATATTTTGTCTATCTCTTATTCCTTGTTGGTAATTTTGATATTTCTTTAACTTTGAAGCTATCTATAGACCCTTTTAGCCTTCTGTTTCTACCTTTTTGGTAACTTTTAAGTACCATTGGTGGTACGGCCTTTCTTCCTACCCTTGTGGTATATCTTAAATACCATCATTGGTATTTCTTCTTCTTCCTTTTTCTTCTGACTTATTTTGTGTATTTTGATATATATTTAGAGAGATATATATATAGTGGAACCCTTTGCCTTATTTTTCTATCTGACTTGTTGTGTGTACTTTGTTCATGATGTCTGATTAAAAGGGCACATTGGGGTTTAAGCAATGTACTTCATGTAAGGGTAAACTGCCTAACAGTGATTCTCATGATGACTGTGTTTATTGTTTGGGGGTGCCCCACCTTTTGGTGCAACCCCCTTGTGTGATTCGTCAAAGTTTTAGCCAGAACACCTTGAACGATTTTAAAAACAAACTGATTCTGAAGGGCCTAGTTGCCCTTGTCAGAAGCCCTTTCTGCGATGGAGGTCTCATCCCCTCCATCCAAGGATAAGAAAAGGTCCCACTCTGTTCCCTCTTCACCAACTGGTGATCAGGGCAAATCTGTGAAGTCTAAGCTGCCTAAATTGCCTTCGGAGCATAAGTCCTCCTCATCGGCACCAAACTCTTCTGCTCTGACCTTGACTGTTCCTATATCGGCACCAGCTTTGGCTCAGATACTGTCTACGGCACCGACTACTAACTTTCCAAAGGTCACTACAACTTCGGGACCAAGTGCCGCTTCGACACAGTCCATGCCTTTGATGCCTATCTCTGCGATTACGCTTGCTACTGAACCTTCTGTGTCGGCTTCGAGTGCCCCTTCAGCACTGAGTCCTTTCATGATTCCGATAATGACAATTTTGATGCCACTTTTTCCGGTCTCCAAACTTGAGACATCGGTGCCGATCGATTCCATACCATGGACCTGATACTCTCCATCAGCAGATCCATTTCTAGGGCAAGTATACAGTCTGTTCCTAGAATGACCTTACTCCCCATCAGGAGTATCCACTAGATCCACCAGGAGCCTTTCCGAGTTTGACGTTGTGCATCTTGTGGATCAGCTGTTGACAGCCAGGGGGATACCCACTCCGTCTAGGACCCATCCACCTGCAGGACTTGGGGTTGATTTCTCCATGGACTTCATCCTACTCTCCTCCTTTGAGCATACCAGTTCCAAAGTCTTCAGCTCCGACATCATTTTCGGAACCCCCTATCTCGGTGCCTGTAGTGGACCTCACTAGGGCTCCGGGATTGTCCCTTTGGCATTCGATCCCCTCTGAACCCAGTCTTTCTCAATCCTTTGATTGGGTTGTGGGCTCTTTGACTCGCGGTATGGTTCTGAGTGGGTCTACAGTTCCGTCCACAGTGCCGGGAGTTCTGCCTGCACTGATCCTGCGTGAGGCTCCACCCTCAGGAGCGGGTTCTATAGAGTGGGGTGTGACCTTGGTTCCAAGGTTGTCCTTCTCAGCTCCAGGCTCACATCCCTCTTTGGGGGGACCTGATTTCTGAGCTATGGAGAGGGCACTTGCTTCTGAAAGCATTCCACTGATGTCAAACCCCAGACCTCTTTAAGCCACCACCCTGGGACACCTGGCAGGATAGTCGCAGGAGGCCCCATTACAGGGTGCCCCCTCTTCTGAGCCCTCCTCAAAAGCCCTGCTGAGATTGTGCAAGAGGAAGCAAGTAGACTCCCCTGAAAAGTCTCTGACAGAGGATATGGATTTTGATGATGGTGAAGGGTCCCCACGGTCACCCCTTGATGATGTCTCCTTTGGGGACATCCTTGAAATGTTGAAACAGAGGGATGATTGGAAGCCCACTATCCCTTCTTTCAAGGAGTCTGTGTTTCTGCAGGCTTTCCGTGCCTGGCCATCTACCTCTTGGGTGACCCTGCATGCAGATATACTGGTACAACTCATTGTGCAGCACGCCTGGAAGAACCCTGATTCTGTTGAGTCGATCTCTCAGAGACCTGACAAGATACTACCCCCTCCCCGAGGAAACCCACATTGGTCAAAAGGTTTACCAGTTGATGCTATGGTGGTGGCGGCAGCCATACAAAAGCATCTTGCTGTAGAGAGTCATACTGTTCATCTGCCCAACAGAGAGTTCCAAGCTGTAGACAGATTAGGGAAGCAAGTTTTTGCTTTAGCAACTTTTGCCATACGGTCTCTGAATTACTTGGCACATTTTACAAGGTTCCAAAGAGACTTGATTTCTGAACTTTCTGGAACACTCGCAGGACAGGTGTCTGATGAGGTAAGTGACAAGGTTGCCTCGCAGCTCACAACCTTGGAATCGATCTCCAATTTGTCCATGAGGTTGCTCTCTCACACGCACCGTAAGGGGCGGCTAGACCAGTGGGTTCAGGCATAGTTATGAGATGCCATGCCCAGCTGCGCCACTGTGACTTTGCGGACCCTTACAAGTCTTCCTTCCTGAATGCTCCAGTCGAAGCATCTTCCCTTTTTGGCCCCAAGGTGAAAGACACCCTGGTCAGGTGTGAGCAGGATGGTAAGACTCTGCTGTAGCTCTACATTTTTCCAATCCTCAACATTCCTTTTCCAGGAACCAGAGTAGTGGAAAAATGTGGCACAAAAAAATCTGTGTCCTTTCCGCAATTCTAGAAGACACCGCTACCAAGGCAGAGGTGGTCCGTGTAATCAAGGACCCAAGGATTCTTTCTCTGGGCAGCCTTATTGCTTTCCTCTGGAAGCAGTTGGGGGGTGTTCTCTCTGCAATACGCTGCCTGGCATTAAATAACTTCCGACTGGTTGGTGCAGAAGATCATAACCAGAGGCTACACCATTCCCCTCATCACTTATCCAAAACTTCCGACAAAACTTCCCAATGGTCCCCCTAGCCAAAGAAAGAAGCAGCTGCAGAAATAAACAAGCTTTGTCAAAATAGAGTCATCCAAATTGTCCTACCAAACCAGTGCGGAATCGGATTGTACTCAAGATTCTTTTTGGTGCCAAAAAAGACAGGGGACTGGAGACCAATTCTGGATCTCAGTAATTTGAACAAGTCCGTTGCCCAAACAAAATTCCAGATGGTCACGGTTCAGTCCATTCTCTCTTTTCTAAGGGAAGGCGATTGGATGTGCTCGATAGATCTCTGGGACGTGTATTACCACATTAAAATGGACAAAAGCTCCAGGAGTGTACTTCACTTCTGGCTAGGAGCCAATCACTACCAGTTTTGTGCCCTGCTGTTCGGACTCTCTACAGCCCCCAGAGTGTTCACAAAGTGCTTAGCAGTTGTCACAACTTACTTGAGACTGCAAGGATTCCGAATGTTTCCGTATTTGGATGATTGGTCCTTACAACCCCCAACAAGCATCTTCTGGTAACACCCTTGCAGTACACTCTTTCCTTGGAGACACTTTTGGGAATAACGATAAGCTGGGAGAAATCCAACCTTGCTCTGACTTAGAACATAGAGTTCATTGGAGAAGCCTTCGACACCCGTTCTTGTCTGGTGTCTCTCCCAGCTCACAGACTTTGGAGACTGAGGCTCCTGCTCCGGGTGATACTTTGTCAAAACATAGCTACAGCAAGGGAGGTTCTTCAGGTTTTAGGATCCATGGCAGCTTCCATACCAGTAGTGCCTCTTGCAAAACTGCATATGCAAATACTTCAGTGGCTTCTGCTATCTCAGTGGTTTCTGAATTACCAACTTCTATGCTTTCCAAGTCAGATGACCAATTGTTGCAAGCAGGACCTTCTTTGGTGGATGAGGCCAGACACAGAACTTTGGAGCTGCCCATTCCATCCCCCACTACCCAAGGCCATTGTGACCATGGATGCTTCCCTGATAGAAAGATGGTCCAAGGCACATGGTCCACTTTGGAGGCCAGTCTACATATCAGCGTTCTAGAACTGAGAATGGTGCTGTTAATGTTCCAAGAATTCCAATCTGTTCTTCCTTCTGGAATGATCGCATTTCAATCAGACAATATGTCAGTAGTCTGGTATATCAACAAGCAAGGAGGAACCAAGTCCTATCCCCTGTGTCGAGAGGCCATGAGAATTTGGCAGTGGGTGATAGCTTCCAACTGCTTTCTGATAGCAATGCATATCCCTGGGAATTCCAACATGATTGCAGACAAGTTGAACAGATGTATGCTCCTGCCTCACAAGTGGTCCCTCAATCCCAACATAGCAGCAAACAGTTTCAGCCATTGGGGCCAGCCTTGCTGCGACCTATTTGCCTCCCCATCAAACAACAAATGCAGTTGCTATTTTTCCCTATTTCCCCCACAGGGGAGTCCCCGAGGGATGCTCTGATTCATGATTGGCCCGCGGGACTGCTATATGCTTATCCCCCCATCCCTCTGATTCTCCAATTCATAAAAAAAGCTATTCAGTTGAAATGCAGAGTGATCCTCATAGCCCCCTTTTGGCCTTGACAAGTTTGGTTTCCCTTCCTTCAGCCTCATCTGTTATGGTGACCGTGGATTCTGGACACTTTTCCAGATCTGATTTCTCACCCCCAAGGGTTGAGTCATCTGAAAATCAAACACTTTTAAACATTTAAATATTGTTATTGTATTAAAACCTTCTATAGGTTTTATTATTACTAAATCATCTCAATCTCACAATAAAATATAATATATATAATATTTAGACAATATTTAAATTCAATTCATCCACCCAGACTAACTCTATAACCTACTGGTGCATCATAAATGTTAGTTAATTTGGACTAAAAATTTTTATTTATTATTCATATGTCAATTCTTATAAAATGCAGTAAAAGTGTCGTATACTAAGCCCAAAGTATAACTATCATAACTTCGCCCTTCTAAGCCTAAGTGCACTGCTTAGACTTATGGCATCATTCAGGCCAGGGGGTCTTGAAGCATCTAATTTCAACTGCCAAAGAAGCTCTTTATATTCTAGGGATGATTCCCAATCCCCTCCTCTTGGGATACTTTTAACTTGTTCTAATACCAAAAATCTGAGTTCCATCTGTTTACAAATTAGGGAGTGTTTGTAAAATGCGTTTGATTCCTTTTGCTTGCTTACTTCATAAAAATGCTCATAAATTCTTTTTGCCAGTGTTCTTTCGGTTTTGCCTACATAAATTAGTAGGGATTAGTATACGACACTTTTACTGCATTTTATAAGAATTGACATATGAATTATTATTACAACTATGATAATAAAATTTTTTTAGTCCGTTATCTTTAACATTTATGTTCAATGCACCAGTAGGTTATAGAGTTAGTCTGGGTGGATGAATTTAAATATTGTCACTTACAATTATATTTTATACACATTTGTTGTGAGAGTTGGATTTTAGTGTAATAATAAAACCTAATAGAAGGTTTTAATACAATAACAATATTTAAATGTTTAAACATTTTAAGAAATGTATTGTACATGTTCAATTTTATTCCAATAAGTTTACATTGCAATCAAAAATTAACTAGTTTTATTAAAGTATTCAGTAAGAAATATATATAGTAGATTTTTAGAAAGATGAGTACTTGTAAGGAAAGAGTTAATTAATTGTGACTATGTACTGATTAATTGTTTGATTGACTACATGATTGTTTGTAGAGTTTTTATAAAAAGGCTGGAAAAATGCCTTGGAACTTGTCTTGATAAAACCTGGGAGAGCCTAGGTGAAAGCGCTTGATTTTATCCTTTTTTTACTTTGTATCTCGTTTTGAAGTCATTAAAACAATTCAAGTCAATAAGGAGCCTACAGTTCGTGGATTCTGTTTCTATTTACCAGTTGAGTCATCTGAACCTATCCAGCCTCAAGCTGACAGCTTGGTTTATCCACTTCCATTGATTGCCAGGCAGGATAACCTTCCCTCACCTGTATGTGACATTATCCTGACCTCACACAAACCATCCACCAGAAGACTACATCTAGACAAATGGAGGAGGTTCTCTATTTGGTCTAAGAAAAGTCTAGACCCGTACTCGGCTCCAGTTACAGCAGTCTTAAAATATTTGTCAAAATTCTTTGAAGATGGAGCTGCAGCTTCTACCCTATGAGTACATCTAGTTTCTATTTCTAACTTTCATGATGGTTTGGATAATTCTCCCCTCATCTTTCTTCGCATAAGCAAAATCTTTCTTAAAGAGATCTCTCACATTAAGCCTCCAATCAGACAACCAATGGAGCCATGGAACTTCACGTTAGTTCTTTAGTCCTTAATTCAACCTCCATCCAACCTGCAGCAAAGTGTGACCTCAAATTTTTATCTTGGAGGTCCCTTTTCCTGGTAGCCATCATGTCAGCCAGAGGAATTTCAGAGCTTCAGACATTATGCTTTAAAAGGCCCTATATAATCCTCCACAAGAACAGAGTATCACTCTGGACAAACCCATCTTTTCTCCCCAAAGTTATTTCAGATTTTTCCATCAATCAGACCATTGGTTTGCCAGTATTTTCCCAAATTTTACTAATAAAGGGGAATGCTGTCTGCATTCTTTGGATGTACACAGACAGCTGAGGTTTTATTTAGACAAAACCAAAGCAATACGTAAAACTGGCCAACTTTTCATTTCCTTCTCTGGACCTAGAATAGGAAGTTCTGTCTCCAAGGTCACTTTATCTAAATGGCTAAGGGACTGCAAATGCTACATCTATTCACTTGCGAAAAAAACCTATACCGCAGAATGTTAAAGCCAACTCTACCAGATCTGTGGCAACTTCTGTATCCTTCCATTTGAGAGCCTCTATGGATGATATTTGTGCTGCGGCCACATGGGCTAACCCCCACACTTTTATTAATCATTACAAATTGGATGTGGTCTTCAGAGGGAGAGCTGCCTTTGGCTCAATGGTGCTCAGGAATGTTCTTCCATAAGGGCCACCCAAGGAACACAAGGTAGTTGGGGATTCTGTTGCATCAGTGATGAATGGAAAGAAGATTAACAACATCAGATAAAGAAGTTATGTCTTACTGTAAAGTTCCACCTGTGTTGTTGATCTTTCATTCATCACTTCCCACCCTCCTTCCCCCTCCAAAGGCTCCGGGGGGATACTTTGGGACCAAGTGGTGAGTTAGGGCATTTGTGCAGAAATGGCCTCTACTTTACTAATACAGGATGGGCAAACTCGATCTAAGGTAACAGGGAGAAGGGCACTATGGGTAAAAGCTTAGCTCAAGAGTTTTTTTGGCTGGCCTGTGCTTGCTATTAGGCCCACTCAGTTCCAAACCCATCAGTGATGAATGAATGAAGATCAACAACACAGATAGAACATTATGGTAAGACATAACTTGTTTTTCTAAATACTACTTACATACAGAGCAAGCAAGTGCTGGTGAGTTGTTATCAGATCCAGATCAAGATACAAAATGGTCAGTCTTTCTCTCTGAGAAAGTCTTAAATTGATAATACTTAGTACCGCTGAGTCATTTCACACTACATCATTTTTATCACTTCTCCTTTAGTTCTCAGGCTAACAGAAACTCAAAATTTGCATTTCTTTGCAAGCTGCACCTGGCCAGGAAGCCACAGCAATAAAAGGCACTTTTACATGTAAAATCCAGTAATTATCTCTGTCTTAAACAATATAAAGAATTTGCTAGCCCAGATATCCTGTGTCCGAGCTTGAGATCAGACACAGTGGTAATTCTTTACTTAAGAGATTTCTTCCAGCAGGATGCACTGTGGTTACATTTTTGAAGTTCGGCATATAACACAGTTTTCTTGCAAATAGTTTTCTTACATTTGTAAAAACAAGCCTGTGGATTATATTGATACTTTCAATGACATAGAATTATCTACAAAATTCTATCTAGCTAGGCTGGCAGCCTTCACACTTAATAACAGAAGACAGTTTAGGCAAAAATAATGATACACAATATAGCATTTTTTGACTTGAGATTAGATATTTAACCTTGTAAACAGTTTCATATAAGCAGTGTTGGTAAGGTAGCAAGGAGGGAATTAATACAAAGAAATATTTAGTTGGAGTGGGATCAAGGAGAAATTGTAGCAATAGTGTTGGGAAATACCAGGATGGGTAGGCAGTGGAGGAAGTGTGGATAGGTGGATTAGCCTGGTGTTAGAAAAAAAAACAAATCAAATGTGCTCAGATTAAAAGAAACAAAACATTGAAGGAGTATATCTAATCAAATAAAAGACTGGAAAAATGGAAGAAGCTTTAAACAGCTATGCAGATGAACTGCTACCAGAGGTCAAAATGAAGAAAGTGCTCTGTCAGTACAAGACTGCACACAAAGAGCAGTTTAAAAAAATGGCAGAATTAGAGGGCAGAGTACAGAGGGAAAAACTTAGTTTTTCTCCTCTGCCAGAAAAACTGGAAGGAACACACTGTCTTAATTTTAAGAAAGCAGAAATAAGCATCTGAACTTGTATTCCCTAGCAGGATTTTCTAATTGTATGTATGCTGCAAACCTGGCCAAAAGAAAGCAGTTGAGACTGGTATTAGTAAAGATGAAATCATACCAGCAGAAAGAGTTGATCTTGACAAAATTATGGCAGAATGGCAAAGTATTAAAAATGGAAGACAGTAGAGTGTTTGTGGAAAATAATTATTCACTGTACACTAGTCAGAAGAGAAGCAAATTTATCCCAGCTCTCAGAAAATGTTGAGGGGCAAATGTGAGATTCAAGCTGCTAAATCTAGCTGTCCTCAGAATATCTTTCATAGAGTATCAAAGTAACTTTTTGATGCAGAACAGACTAAGGAGGAAGTACAAGGTTTGCCCAATAAAAAGTGAACCAACAAACAGGCGTCTCTGCTTATCATTCTTCTGATACTAAAGTTCATAGAGAGGCTTTGCCAGTGGAACCTTTTCAAATATTCCAACATAAAATATGGAAAAAAGCCCAAGAGTTGACTCGAAGAATCAAGAGTTCCTTGGACTTGAACCAGAGTCTGGGTTGGTAGATGAAGATGAATGGGAAAGAGACTTGCAACACTGAAATTAGTGAATAAATGTAAGAATATAAGGCTTTAATCATTTTTATGAAGTATGGCTTTGTAAGAAAAAGAGGAAAGACTGGACTTTTACTAACTTTGTTAAACTTGTGAGGGATTGAAAAGTGTACACTCCACTTTGTCATTAATGTTTGGAGGGACACTAAATGGAAAGAAAAAAAAAAGTAACTTAAGTAAAACAATTTTAGTTCCTAAAAGTATTTGTATAAAACATTTTATGATATAAATTTCATGTTTTATAGTAAAACATTTTCAGTTGTTGCTTTATGTGATAAAAGTAATAAAATAATCAAGAGCCTTTTCCTTTCTTATTTAGTTTTACAAAATGTTGACACTACAATGTTAAAAAAAAGAGAAGAAAGGCTGGACAAAAGCAAATAAATAAGAGAACACTGAATGTAGTGAAATGTTTTCCCTTAGCAAGTAAATGTCCAGTTTGAGAATTATGTAGCTGAGGCCAAATGTACATTTTAGTCTTAGGTTTCCATGCAAACCAGCTGACTAGTATGCAATAAAAACAGAACGGTTTTTAAGGCTAAAAGTTTTTTTTTTTCTAAAAACATACAAGTTAATGTAAATAGGAGGCACAGGCTGTAACATATTTGTTAGCACGGATTAATTTTAGGTTAGGTTTTTGCCTTTGTGTGCAGTTATCAATCTGGGAAAATTTTTCCTCTCAGAAGGGTTAAACTTTATTTGAAGATGTACATATTTTGTGTGTTTGTTTTAAGTTAATAGGTTCTGGGGGTGTGTTTCATTTCTATTTGAGAGTTTTCATTAAAACAAAAAGTCTTGTAAAATGTGGCATAGGTTCAAATAGAGATGATAGGAACCTGACAAACATTAGTGGGAGCATGTAACACAAAAGTTGAAGACAGAGATTTAAAAAAGACGTCATATATAATAGGTATAAATAATAACTTCTTATCATAATGGCTACACTAAACCTAATGTTTGAAACATGAATGATCTCACAAGTACAGAGAAAAAGGGAATAGTATTGAATTGCATTAAGAAACACAGAGTGCAAACATCAATGCTACAGGAGACACACTTGGAAATAAATGATCCTGTGAATTTCATAAACAAAGGATTTCAAGAGGGATAGACAGTATAAAGGACAAAGGATTTGTGGTAGTAAGGGGCTACTGGCAAGGGAGGTAAATTAAACTGGTATGTATTTATATTCCACCTAAAACTGATATTATGGAGCATAAGAAATTTTTCGGAGACATAATTAGCTTTCAGCAGGAAATATTATTTATAGCAACCGTGAGGTTGTATCTTGGGGACCTAGAAGGGAACATATAACATGAGAGAGTAGATTTCTGAAGAAATTACTATAATTATTTGAAGAATTACTATGACTTTGAAGAATTACTATAATTCTTCAAAGTCACGGAACTGCAACATGTACCTGGCTGCCAGTCCTTACTGATAACTTTTTTTTGCCTCACCTCTCACAGCTGGGATAAGCTGTGTATCTCCAGGCTTTTCCAGTGCTTCTCCTTCCCCCTGCTATCCTCCAATTATCAGCCAACCTCCCCATTCACCGACCCTCCTGAATCTGTAATAGGTAGCTGCTTATCACAGTGCCATTTTTAAATAATAGCATGAACAAACTCTCCTAGAGGGAGCTCCCCTGGTCCCAGTGCACTGTGTGCTTGCTTGTAAGTACCTACATGCTTGTTATGATGTTTTTGTTAAACTAGTCAGACTACAGGGCTTAGACTTTTTAAGGTATTCTGATGTGCCTATTCTGATTATGATGTTTCTCAAACTAGTCAGACTACAGAGTGTCTCACTTTTAAAGTTTTTGTTTTGTACCTAATTTGCTAATGCCTACAGACTAGACTGACTATAGAGCTTCTATCTAAGTATTTGTTTTTTAACTAATTTGCTAAAAAATGCATTGCGACTCAAAAGTATATGTATAGCTAATTGTGCTGGTGATCTTGTACTGCAATGTGTTGTGCCTTCAGTAACTATATATATAACACTATTATATTTTACTTTTAAATATCTGTAACACTAGCCTTTTTTATTTTATTTGCAATGTGTTCAACTGCTTTCTATTAGCACAGAGACTTTTGTATGGGAGTCTACTGCTGATTTAATTTATCTGTCTGAGGAAGCTATTAGTGATCCATACTACAGTGGCTTTATGACTTTGTTACTTTCACTTAATTATATCACGGCTATAAACTGCCTTAACTGCTCTTTCTTTGGTTGTAAGGGCTCGAGGCTATGTATATTAGATGCAGCATTATTTTTACCATGAAATTGTAACAGAAATTTTTGTTATTTTCCCTTAATTGCCATTTCAGTTTTTAGTCCTGTATAAAGTTATTACTTCTCATTGTAAGGTGTGTTCACAGCTACTATTCTACTCAAACTTCTTTCTCTCCTTATCCTTCCAACAGTGTATTCTTGTCTCCTTCCTATTGTCCCTTCTATCCCCCATGCCGATTAGTACTTTTAAACACTTTTCCCGTATCATATACATCTCACCCTTATCTCTTTGTCTTTTTTACAGCTACAAATGGTCACCCACTCTCTGCGGGACTCCCCACTTCTGTCAGTCTCTAAAAACACTTGCTGCACATTCACTCCTTTTCTGCTATAGGATCAACATTCCCAAGCTTAAGGAGTGAACCCTACAAAAATTAATGTAGGTGTTAACCTACTTTTTTGTACATGTTAGCATCTAGTTGTATTGATTGTTGTGGTTATCAGCTGTAAGTGGCATGCACACTCACAGGGACAAACCACTTCTCCCTTTCTCCTCTTATATGCATGTCACTATTTCTGCCACTAGGTGGCAGCAAAACACCATTAAAACTTATCTCCATAATTGGGTAAGTCTTGCAAGCCATTTAGCATGGCATGCATACAATAAAAGTAAAAATAGAAAAGAAGAAAAACAGCTGCACATACAATCCCTACAGCTAAAGTAGCCCATAGTGTCAAAGGCAATTGGTCTTCCCTAACTTTAATTCAGTACACACTACAAACCCTATAATTCTTTAAAGTCATGGAATTGCAACACCTACCTGGCTGCCAGTCCTTACTGATAACTTTTTTTTGCCTCACCCCTCACAGGTAGGGTAGGCTCTGCCCGCTCCATTTGCTCTCGCTCTGCTCAGGCTCACTCCGTTCCCCTACCCTACCCCCATTCCCACCACTCCCTGAATCAACAAACTTATAACTAACTAGGCAACACCCATACTCCTAAACCTTCTGATCACACACCAGATATCTATTCCACAACCTTAATAACTGGCTCAACTACTCAACCAACTAAAGTTGAGATATAGATCCACACCCACTACTACCCTCCCAATTACTACACCCAACCTTAACCTAACTCCTCCACCCACCTGATCCTATATACTCACATTCACTATTACTAATCCTACTCATACACACTATGTACTCCTTGCATTCCTTATTTATTATTATTCTGTCCATAGCAACCCAACTCACTTCATACCAACATAACCTCAACACTAATCTAAACAGTAAATTACCCACCCATCTCAATTTCCCCATACTGACCCAAATTCCAATACATCTCTTCCACAATCTACAATCACTCAAACTTAGAGCTAACCCCATTTAAAATTCCTTAATACTCTGTAAAAGGTTGCTTCTCCATGCAGTACAATCTATCTGTCTATAAATGCCTTCAAACTGTCGTGCACATTGCTTCTCAAATGTTACTTAGTGGCGACATCTGTCCAAATCCTGGTCCCTCAACTAACCCCAATATCAACATAAACCTGGCCAAAATTTAACCTAAACACCCTTAGAATAACTGCAAACCTATTAATTCTTAACATCAATATTAGAAGTATACTTAACAGAATCGACAAACTCCATGCAGCATTATCCCATTATGGCATTGACATTGTACTCCTCACCGAAACATGGCTTAAGACACATGTCAGAGACAATGAATTACATTCCTCAGGCTATAACCTACTCAGAAAAGACTGCACATCCGAAAGAAGAGGCGGTGTCACCCTTCTTTTCAAAAATAAGCTTACAGTTAATACCTTTTAAACATAAGCATCGCTACTTTCAACAATGCCGAAACCCTTTTTGTAAAGGTAAAAATCAACCCACAAAAACAATTGAACATACTAGGTTCATACATCCCTCCTGGTGACAATATAAACATACTGGAATCCATTATCCATTGGGCATCCAATTCTCTTCCCCATGAAACACTCATTTTAGGTGACTTTAACATAGACTGGGCTTCAATAAACACTTCTCTCCCCACTACTCACATACACCTAGATGGCTTCACTCAAATTATCCATATCCCAAGTAGAATCGATAAAGTTAGCAAAAAAGAATCCATTTTAGACTGGATCCTCACTAATCACCCATCCTTGACAAAATACTCTGACACCTTACCTGAGAGTCTAAGCGATCACCTCCCTACCTTTGTGTTAAGACAACAAATCAAACCCACAATAAATATTTCCCTCAAATATATATGCTACACAAAAAACTTTAGAGCAGATGACCTCATAACAGCACTAAACCACAGCAACTGGTCGCCCCTCTCAACCCTCCCCCCATAATAAGGCAGTAGACCACTTTAACTCCACCTTTCTCAACATACTAAACCAACTTGCCCCCCCCCAGAATAATTCGAACAAAGTCCAACTCTGCCCTCTGGCTCAACAAAAGCACCCACCTTCTACTAAAACAGAGGTAAAGCATGGAACACTTGGCGTAATAACAAAACTAATACCAACAGGCAGTTACTCCTTGAACTAAAAAATAAAGCAAACAAAAAAAAAAAAATAAGAATGGATAAGAAAATCCATTACTCCAATATACAAACTAAACAGAACTCCAACCCTCAAAAATTCTGGGCAGCCATAAATACAATTCTCTAGCCCGGAAAGACAGATACCCTACCCCCAAACATTGACACAGCCACTAACAACATTGCAACACAATTCAGTGAATATTTGACTAACTCCAGCCTAAAGCTGTCAACAGACACTTCTGCCCTAGCCGTTCCAGATTTGCTAAACTCCCCAACTAACCAAAACTATTTTGCCATCCAACCAGTCCAAACCAGTACAATCTTCAGATACCTGACCAAACTAAGACCTACTTCCCTAGCAGCTGATAAACTCCCAGAGGAATACCTCCACATTGCAGCCAAAGCTATCTCATACCCTGTCTCTATAATTATTGACAGCTCTATCTCCAAGCAACAGGTCCCACTTCTCTGGAAAATTTGACATATAATACCTCTACACAAAGGTGGTAACTGAACTGAGTTATCCAATTACCACCCGAAAGCCATGCTATCACCACTGTCTAAAATCCTAGAAAAATGTATACATTCCCAAATTCTAAAATACCTTCTATCCAACAACCTCCTAGCTGAAACTCAACATGGTTTTTGCCCTAGCCACAGCACCAATACTGCCTTCATCAGCTTTACCAACCTTGTTAATCAACAGCGGAATGCAGGCAGTGTTGTATCTACTGTCTCTTTGGACCTGTCCAAAGCATTTGATACCATCTCCCGTAACAAGATATTGGCAGTACTCTAAGAACTTAAGTTAAATAACTGTACACTCCTATGGCTTAACGACTATCTTTACAATCTCCAGCAAGCTGTTAATTGGCAGGATTCCCTATCCCCCATTCTCCCTGTTACCTTAGGTGTGCCTCAAGGACCTATACTCAAACCTCTGCTCTTCACAATATTCACTAATAGCCTCCATAAAGCCATCCTTCATGCAAGCGTAGTCCAGTATGCCTACCCTAATTTGCTCAGCCCCCTCTCTCCAACTACTACAGAAAAAAAACAAAAATCCTTTACAGCCATTGAGACCTGGTTATCAGGCTATCAATTAATACTCAACCCCAAAAAGACCACGTTATGCTTTTCCATCCCTCAATGACTATAGATCCCATTCTCCCTTTACAATTATTGCTTCTGACAATACCCATATCTCACCAGTTGCACAAACCAAGCTACCAGGGGTCATAATCAACCAAAATATGAAATCCGACAAGCACATAGCCCAAACCATAACAAAAGTGCACAAAAAATAGGATCCTTCTATATATGTATGAACTATCTAATTACTAATAGTAAGGCTATCATAGCAAAAGCCCACCTCCTGTCCACAATTCTATGTGGTTCTCCTGTTCTAGTTAAGGTAGAAAAATGTGATCTAAAATTATCTAATTGCTATAACAAAATAGCTAAATTCACTACAGACTCTTCCTACAGATCCCTCCATTGTTAAGCCCTTCAGAAACTATCCTGACTCAAGTTACCAAACTTACTGTCCCTAAAGCAACTTACCCTAGCTCACCAAATTCTTTACCACCCCATCAAAACCCCAGCCTTACAAGGCCTAATTAACCATTACACCAATAACCATCAGCTGAAATCCACCAACAAAGGGCTGGTTGAAGTATCCAAAAGCAGACACATCTCAGGAGATTCCCTTTGCTCTAATACTATTGCAAAAACCTGTAACTCCCTCCCACTTGAAATCCAG
The DNA here is from genome assembly GCF_019279795.1 of Protopterus annectens. Lineage (NCBI taxonomy): Eukaryota > Metazoa > Chordata > Ceratodontiformes > Protopteridae > Protopterus > Protopterus annectens. The sequence continues at coordinate 887,801,371 of NC_056737.1, forward strand.
TTAAAGTCAAACAAACTTAGTTTCAAAAATCAGCTAAAATCCTATCTCTCCAAATCATGGATATGTACATGATCAGACCCTGGCTAACTCATCCAAGACCATTATATTTCTATATCTTCTCTCTTCCTAGAACTATAACTACATTTGTAATAGTGTCCTTTTATAACTTCAGACTCAGTTAATTCCTTTTAATTGCGCATGAAGTAATTCTTTATATAATGTTAGTATGTACAGCGTATGCATATTTTGAACTTATTCTTCTCATCACAGTTATTGTATTGTGTATATAGTGATTCTTTATTTTAATCTTGATATGTACAGCAATGTCTAGCATACTCTGAGCTTATACTTTGTATAACTGATACTCATATGAGGTTCTCTGACAATTTTGAATATTACTTTTCTAAATGTTTCTTTTATAAACTGTTACATGTGTTTTTACATTGATATATTCTGTGGAGCTTTTCTCCTTGGACCTCTGCTGAAAAAGGGCATACATGCCCAGTCGTACTTCCCCAGTAAACAAATGTAAAATAAATAAAAATATTTTGTATGGAAGATATGAATTCAGTGGTAGGGACTCTGGGATAATTTACATGTTATTCTCCAAGGTGCAATAAGTAGACTTGACTAGACTGAAATTATATTTCTCAGGAACATGTACAGTTAATCTAAGGCTTTGCCATGCATCAAATAACTATTTCTGGTCACGTACCAATAACATAAGATAAAAATGCAGGGCAGTGGAAATTGTTTGAGTATTATTAGAGAAGATGAAAATTGATTCATAAGTTATAGCTAGTGAGTGGGATAAAATGACAGTGGAGTTTAAGAATAGGGTAGACATAAAAGAAGAAGATATATGGTTAAGAAACAGGAATTACTTAGAGGGTCTGACAAAGGTTGAAGTCTTGCAGAATAAGGGGAATCTCACAGAACAAGAAGAGGCACAGCTGCAGAGTGTTATGGAGAATATAATGGAATATCTGGATAATGGGTGGCCTAATGGTTAAGGTGTTTGCCTTTCAAACACAAGGTGCAGGGTTTGAGTCTCACAAGGGATAATTGGCTAAGCTTAAAATGGCTTGCAAGGGCAATTAACTTAGTACTAATCTATGAATCTAATATGCATAGGTTTAGAAAGATTTATGTTAAGCAATTATTGTGATAATAATTACAGAGCACCAAAACTTTAACATGACAGCTTAGGCAACAGAAAGTAGAAAGGGTTGTTGCCAAAGTTAGGGAGCCTATAACAAGAAAAATAATCAGAGACCCTGTAGCAATATTAGAGATATTTTGGAAAATTTATGAAAATTTGTATAAAGGGGGAAATTGGGGAAATCAAGAAATAGCACAAATGGAAATATTTATGGAAGACTTTAATATGTCAAGGTTAAAGGTAGATGATACTCAACAATTAACAGTTAAGAGAGGAGGAAATGAGATGAAACTGGTGATTTATAATCAATCTGCAGGAAAAACTCCAGGAATAGATGTATTCCTGTGGATATTTATAATCTACGAGGGAAGAAAGTGATAAACATCTTGGAAAGTTTACGTTAAAAGTATCTTAAAAAGAGGGGAAGCACCAGCATCCTGGAACAAAGCTGTGGGGGGTGTAATACCAAAAGAATGTAAAGACCCATCAGACCCAGCTTCATATAGGCCCATTTCAATTTTAAACCATGATTATAAATTGTTTATGTCTTAATAACTAAAATAATGGAAAAGGTTTTGCCAAATTGTAGATATGGATCAATGTGGTTTTCTGGAGGAGAGACACACAGTTGACAACAATAATAGAACAGTGATAATCCAGAGGAAAGCAGAATGTAAGAAAATACTGCTGTTTTTGGTGGGTATTGATGCAGAGAAAGCATTTAACAGAGTAAGCTTGGATTTTATGAGTAGGGAAATGGAAGCATTTGCATTCCCTGATACAATAATGTTAATTAGGAGGATATATGAGGGATTAGAGGCAAAAATTAAAGTGGGTGGGTTCCTTTCTGACAAGTTGTGTCTGAACAGAGGATATAATTGGTATTGTAATCAAGAAAAGTTGGTTTTAGGTTAGGTTTTGCCTGTGTGTATAGCTGTCAATTTGGGACAGTTTCTATCAGAAGGGTTAAACTTTGTTATTTGAAGATGTACATAGTTTTGTGTGTTTGCATTATGTTAATAGTTTCTGGGGGTGCTAAATACCTATGACACCACAATTTTCAACAGCAGTTTTATGAGCAGTGCTGAAACAGAAATTCCCATGGTGACTGGGGCTTCTATAATGGAGCATCTTGAGACAGTTTCATTCTTTTCAGGATATAAATTTAATTAAGACAAAACCAAGGCTACAGCTGTAAACTCTGTACCCACATGTACAATACCCATATTTATGAGCGTACAATAAACTGAAGGATTTAGGAGTATGGATTAAAAAGTGTTCTGGCTATAGCAGCTAAGGTTATGTGGGAAGACTAAACCAAAGATAATACAAAACCTGTGAGACTGGAAGCTCTTGTTTATGGATAGCAAGTTATAAGCAGTGAAAATATTTTTTAGTCCCTTTAGTTTTATATACAGGTTGGGCATATTTTTATCAACCAGAGGAGAAGTCGTGGACAGTAATTAATAAAGACTTGAAAGATTTTATCATGCAGGGGGAAACATCAATAGTCAAATGGGATAAGTTGATCCTTCCAATAGAGCAAGGTGGATTAGGATTACTTCATTTAAAGGATATTTTAGAGCTACACAGTTCAGGTGAATATACATAACACAAGTTGAAAGGGATGTTGATGATGTGGGGAGATTCAAGAAATAAGGAGAGTGGGAGTTTGGATGCACATCCTTAAAGAGAATAACAACAGGTACAAAGAATATTATAATCATAAAGTAGCAAAAAGTATTCAATGAACTAAGCCAACATGAGAATGGAGATTCAGCCTATAGAGATGACTACAATTAGTGGCACAGAGAACAGGTAAGAGGGAGATGGAATTTACTGAGAAAACTGGCAAAGGAACCGAGGTAGTGGGAGCAAATATCAACACAGGAAAAGGTAATAGAATGAGAAGAAGCCAAGAAGGCATTTGGGCTGCGGGCTACAAAACTGCCTTTCCTCTCAGGGATTGATATGTGAATGCAGGCAAAGAAAAATGGATAAGAGAATCCTAAATGAAAGACCTGCTCTGGAAGAGCTTTAGAGCAGAATCTGCTATTAAAAAGGGATAAATAGTAGGACATATAAAACACTGCATGATAACTATATGAATCAATCAAAGGTTATAAAAGATTAGGAATAGAGATTGGGTACGTATGGTTCCCAAACATGAAATGAAGTTTAGATGATTTAGGGTTTTTGCTTGTAAGTGTTTGCATGGGTATTTTTATACCCCAAAGAGACTCCAAAGATTTTTTCCTCAGGTAGATGGCAAATGTTTGAGTTGTGATGGGGAAGAAAGGGATAACTGGGGACATATGTTTTGGAAGTGTAATGAGTTGGCAGACTTTAAAAAATTCCCTGCAGAGTAGTCTTTCAGAAATATTGGGTAAGCAAATGGGTGTAAGTAAGGAAATTATTTTTTTTTTAATTGGGACACCCATATATGTGATTCTGAAGTGTCTATATATATATAGTAAGGCCTTGTTAAGTTTAATTTTGGTGGCTGCTAAAAAGCAGTTACTAGAAAATGGAAATCAAAGTCTAAACCAAGTGTATTAGAAGTATTGAATATTGTAAGAGAGAGATAAAAGAGCAGGAAGTGGGATGTTCACAAAAGGGCAGGAGCAAATTACATAGAGAAAAAAATGGAAATTGTGAGAACAATATATGCAGAATAATGTTTTGGAGGAGGAGTGATGTTTAAGGGAAGGCAGGAATTGATCAATTTATATAATGTTGAATTGATGAAAACTATAGGAAAATATATATGTAATGTATAATGTTTGCACCTGGGAATATGTTAATATGGTTTGATTTCTTCTTTATAAATGTATGTTTCCCTGTGTCTTAAGTGATAACTTAATAAAGATGTTAAAAAGAAAAAAAAAGATTCTCCGATAATGGATTATTTGGAGAAGCACAACTTTACATCAGGTATATTTGCTATTAGGGCATTTAACTATGTAAAAGCACATGACATATTTTTAATGAGAGCTAGTGGAAAGACCACTGAAAGTTGCCTCACTGTGACCAGCTTCAATAGTCATAGTCTTAGGTGGCAACTGTGCAGAGTATTAATTCACCTTCGATGCATCACATTAATAATGCAGCCAGTGAATTTGCAAGTGCAGTTGGGACAGGCATTACCAAGAAGGCAGGCCTCTCTCAGATTATGTGTGTTTGTGGAAAACCTAAGGGCAACCTTTACCAATGCCCATTTCATCTGGTCCTCTCTATTCATTCCTAGGTGGAGATACTGCTTAAGAGCAGAGAGGAGGAAAATGTATCCATGCTGTCAGTATAAAGTTTGCTGTCTTATAACTATTCTTTTCTGTGAACAAAAAAGGTGCTACATACCTATCATACCACAATTCCCAACACCAGTCTTATGAGCAGTGCTGAGACAGAAATTCCCATGGCCATTGGATCTTCTATAATGGACTCTGACAAGGAAGTAGAGGTGAACTACAGAATTAGGGTTCCATAGCTCTTCTCCTGTGAAGCAGCAAGAGTACTTCTGAGGATTTTTACAACTATCTCACTCTGGTGGCAGTCAGGAGTCAACTGTCTTTGCATCTAAAAGTGTGGCTGAGCATGATATAAAACAGATAGATCAGGAACATTATATCCAGAGGCTGTACAGTACATTCTTTAAGTGTGCACCAGATGACTTCTTTTCTCTTACCATATGTTCCTCCCCATCAGATGGAAGCAGCCAGGTCAGGGATGGTCAACGTCCTAGAAAATAAGCCCTACATGAAGTCCCATTAAGTCAGAAAGTATACAGGATTTATTCCTTATTCATTTTAGTCCCCACTAACACAAAATACCTCAGTCTGGTTCTAGATCATAGTGGCCTGTACTATTTTGTAAGGAGAACCAAGTTATGGATGGTCGCAGTGCAATCAGTCCTGCCTTGTCTGCAGAATGGAGGCTGGATGTGTTCAGCAGACCTCTGGGACACTTACTTGCACATAAATATAGCCAAGGCTTCCAGAAAGTTTCTTTGTTTCCAGTTGGGAGCTATTCTTTATCATTTGAAGAGCATGCCATTTGATCTCACTACCACCCCAGGTGTTCACTAAGTGCATAGCAGCAATTGCAGTTTACTTGAGACTGCTGGGAATGAGGATATTCTAGTGTGTAGGCAAATGGCTCTTCATCTCTCCCACGAGATAGTCAGTAGTACTTACAAATAACTAATTACCTCATTTCTATCTGTCCTTGGGAATATCACTGAACACTGTGAAGTCCCAATTGGAGCTATAAAAGACACTGATATTTACAGGCTAGTTAACCAAACTCTGAATACAGAATAACTTTATTATAGTCTGCAGTAAATCTCCTATTGCATCATCCTCCACCAACAGTAGCATTTATTCTCAAGATACAATGGCTCATGACAGGTTGCATTCACTTGATGCCCTTAGCATAATTCTATATGAGAATTTTATAACCGAATCATTGTTTTTATTGGTGTTATCTGGGAGACCCATGGATCAACTCAGTTGATTATCCAAAGCCTGTAGGAGATATCTGTAGTGGTGGTAGGGTCTAGGAAATTTGAAAAGAGACTGTTCCTTTGCTCTACCTGTGCCATCAGTCACAGTCACCAGTCTGCTCTGGAGTTAGGGGACATTTAATGCAAACAGTCCAAGAGACTTGGACCTCAAAAGAGGCATTACTGCTATCAATATACTAGCAATGAGGGCAGCTCTGCTGGAGTTGCAGGCATTCCATGACTGCTTTCTCAGGGAGTTGATGATGTAATTCACAAAGACATTATGGCAGTGGTTTGTTATGTCAACAGACAAGGGGGAACCACATTCCACCCCTTCTTTCAGGAAGCAATAAGGGGTTGGGAATGGGCAATACACGCTGAATACATTTTCATAGCAATGCATATCTCCAGTTGTGCCTACCTGATAGTGGACAGGCTTATCAGATGTCTTCTTGTATTACATGAGTGGTCCCTCAGTTTAATGACAGCACAGATGTTATTCTGACATTATGGAAAGCTTGCTGTGATCTGTTTGCATCTCTGCCCAACAGTAATTATAGCAACTGTTTCTCCCTTATCCCTCCTCATAAATTTCCTAGATAATTCTAGTGCTTGAGTGGGCTTCTATATACCTTCCCTCCCTTCTCCTAATAGTAAGGTTTTGAAAGCCAAATTGTGCAGAGCCACAGTAATTCTCATAAAATCTCTTTTGCCCGAACAGGTGTGGTTCCCTCATCTTTGCCATCACTTGAAAGAGATGCCCTTGCTTCTAAAGCCTTACTTGTGCCTGTTATGTCATCCATCCAGCATCCTTCACCCACACCTACAGCCTCTAAACCTAACTGCTTGTTTTTTGTAGTAATAATTAGGGACACTGGTAATCCAAGTCATAGCTGCAACCCAAAAACCTTCTTACAGAAATAAGTTGCAAAGGCAAATTATGCAAGTTTTCCCTGTTGAATGGATCTGTTCACATGTATTATCCATTCTATCCACAAGTTTCTAACAAACCTGTATGATAAAGGTTCCGCTTTCTCAACAATAGGAGTACAACTATCAGGTATCTCACATTTTCACCAAGTTTCAGTTCTACTTTTCTAACAGCCCTAAGGTATTCAAAGGCTTTTTAAGAGACACCTTTCTGCTAAGACCCCCTATTCCTTCATGGAATTTTATTTTAGAAAACTTACTCTGCCTCCTTTTGAACCAGCTGCCATGGCAGACCTTAAATACATTTCCTGGACAACCCTTTTTCTTGTGGTATTAATATTAACAATAGCACTGACATTAAGTAGAAGAGCCTCAGATCTGCAGGCTCTCTATCTGTCCACCATACTTAACCTTTTTCAAGACAGTGTATCTTTAAAAACGAATCCAGCCTTCACACCAAACCAATCTTTAGAACCTCAGCCTGTCAGTTTTCTTTCTTCGGTACTCCAATAAAGAGACAATATAAGTTATATTACCTCGATGTTCATAAGCAACTAAGACTAGGTTATAGGAATATATGTGAAGTAAAGTTTGTTAATTATAGTGTGATTACTTTTATATGAATGTAAATTTGCCTGTGTCACTAGTGATGATTCAATAAAGGTGTTTGGAACAAAAAGACTCTCCGTAGATAGAACAAGAAACTCCAGAAAAGATGCTCTTTTCTTTGATTCCTTTACCTCCAAAAGACTGGGCCACAAAATGTCTAAGGTTATATTGTGCAGGTGACACAGACTATATTACTTATTGCTACATTTCTAGTAGTAAGACATTTCCAGGTAAGCATGGAGCCCATATCACTAGATTTGTGTCTTTCTTAAGAAATTCTTTAGTGGGTAATAACTGTGCTGCTCTAAACACTGGCTTCACTGTATATTTTTGCAAGATACTGTCAGCCGGATGTGATCTCTAGGTCTAGGACTTCTTTTAGGGCCACATTTCTCCATAGTATTCTGTCACAAAACCCAACAAAATGTGCATCTGGAGGATTTACCCTTTAGCTGAAGTGGGAATACTGGATCATATAAGACATGAAAGTTATTATCATTAAATTAGAGCTTCATGATCCATGTCTGTCCAGTTCAACATCCCCCTTCCCTGTTTCAAAATGTCACCTCTATTCTTCTGTATAGGCTTTACTGACCTCTCTTGATTCCTTTGCTGTGATTGCATGGATTTGAGGTATCTTTTTGTATATACTTTTGTAAAATATTTTGGATGGATTTAATGAAATAAACCCAAATCTTGAAAACAGAAGAAATTGAGAGGCATTGTGGAATTCAGAGGAAGAGCTCATGCTTTGGGAAAAGCTGTGATGCAGGAATTTGCTACCTCCTATGGATTATGAAGATTTGTCATTATGGTAAGTACATAAGTTTCATTTAATTTGAAACAGAGACTATTTTCATTGAATAAGTACTTATTTTTGGCAACCGTAGATATTGCAAGCCTTTATGTTTGTATACAGTGTGAGGTGGGGCTAAAAACTGTTGCAAATTGGATTAATTTCAAGAAACTGCATTAGCGTATTTCTAATGTCTGTCTTTTAAATCTGTGGATGTTTCCCTCAAAATTAGTGTTCCACAGGGTGCAAAAACTTTGTACTAGAGAGGAATTCACTGTTTCTGCTTTCGTGTTTATAGTAGAAAACCTAAAGAGAGCATCAATTGTTTGGTCAATTTAAAAAAATCTTACTTGAAAATATGTGACACAAATATTATGAACTGCTGTTTTAGTAATCTCCAGGATAAAAAAATACATTTATATTTCTTTTTAACAGATTTGGATGCTATATATTTCTAGCTGACACTATAATGGAAAGTGTTTGGAAAGTTTTACTAACTGGTCAGTTTATACCATAAATTCTTTGATATATATTGAAAGTGTGTATTCAAAACATGATTGGATATTTCAGATAGATTAGTTTCATCTACATTAAAAGAAAAAAAGCATTCTGTAAAGACGTACATTTTCCAAGTACAATTCAAAATTACTAGGGTGCTTATATCCAAAGCACTATTACAGTAAGTGTAACAATTAAAATGTTTCAAAACAGCAACAATGCAAAACACAGTAAATCATATGACAGAGTAAAAGAAGAGTGTTTTCATTTACCTTTTAAAATCAGACAATATGGGTGGCTCCTTCTCCTACTGAGAAAGGAGATTCCACAGACATGTAGTCTAATGACAAAAAGAGAACTCTTGGAACTTGAAAAAGCCCCAGGGAGAAGAAATACAGAATTATAATTAGGGGGCAGGGAGCCCCAACAGTTTTCTGCGGTCCAAACTTTTTAGCGATAACCACATCAGAACTAGAACTAGAACTTTAAAAGTAATATGAGACCAAAGTGTTAGCTAGTTTAGACTCCACAGAAATGAAATAATAGGAAAGTAATTATAAGTACCTGTAGTTAACCAGAGTGTGGAGCCCTACACTGTATGGAATCAGTCCATTTTGTTTTAGGCAGTCCTTGTAACAAGGAGTTACAGTAATCGAGATATGAAGACAGCAAGATGTGTTCCATCGCAGAAAGTTCTTCTAGGTGTTTAATGTGGGTAATGCTCTTTAAATGGAATCATGATGACTAGTTAACAAAAGTCACACAATCCCTAACTAAGCATGAATGTGTTTTACAATACCACGCAAGATTTTTGCATTAACTGTAAATTCATGGTCTCACCACTGTAAATTGTCATTGGTTTTGAAGTAATGTAGCTTGGATTCTTTAAAGATATGTAAGAAGCTGTGGCTGCTGTCCTAGATATGTTAAGTTTCATGATCTGTGGTCATGTGGTTTGAATGCATTATAAGCCTTTCTATGGAAAACAACAAGGTACCTTAAATAGATTGAGTTTTTCAACCCAAAGTAAAAACTATCACATTTTATGTGAAAGCCAGTAAATATTAACTGTTATTACTGCATTATTTTTCCTGGGTTGTAAGGTTCCTTTTATCTGCAGTTGACATTATAAGGCTGTATGCACCTATTTAACACCATCATGGAGAAAGGGATTTATGGAAATTTTGTAGTAACACTATTTCCTGTTTTGTTCAAGACCTTTCTCCTTTTTGTTTGAATAGCAACTGTCTTACTTTAATGATCAAATATTTTAAAAAAGAAGCATGACAGTGGGGCAAATTTTTCACCCAATAATGCAAATGTATTATTGGGTGCATTTCAAGAAAAGTTTTCATATGGAGGCTTCTATTGCATTAGTAAATTTGTGATTTTATTCTCACTACATTGATGACCTACTATTTAACAGAGAATATGTTGTACCTGAATTTAATGCCATTTTTTGCAAGACTAGTTAAATTTAAATGAGTTTGGAATTTCTTTTATATATACTATTTCTTGCTTGATTTTTTAGGTTGTTAAATTTTATGTTAAAAATAATAAGACTGAGACAATATGCTATTACGTCCACTGCTGTAAATACATTTTTACTAATTTGTTAGTTAAATAATGGCAAGACACCTTGGCAGAGCAACAGTCACTATTCCAGTTTCAGTTCTTTACTTACAGTTAATGGAAAGCAAATTTGAAATAAACGCCTCAGATAGTTGAAGGTAACCATCCAAATTGATAACCAAAAGCAAGTTTATGTTGGACAATAACTGACTGTTAAGATAGTAGTTGTTAAGGTTGCACACCTTCTGCAAATAGTTTGCTGTAAAATAGTCAACGAAACATGCTGGCTGTTTAAATCCCAGTAAGTTTTTTGAATTTACAGGTCAGTCTTCACCTCACCAAACACCAAGCAGAAACTTGTTTTAAAACAACATAAAAGCCTACAATTAATTGTTTTAAAATTTTTAAATTTTTTTAAATTTTTAAAATGTTTTAAAATTTGTTTTAAAATTTTGTTTTAAAATTTAAAAAAAAAACGCTTATTTGATGTTATCTTAAATAACCCACTATAGCACAGTAGAGAGTGTTCAAATTTAGAATGTAAGTATGACATTCATATTCATATTTTATATATATATATATATATATATATATATATATATATATATATATTTTTTTTTAATTTTTGTCATTATATAATTGATTTTAAGCAGTATATGTTGAGCTGATCATAGTTGATCAACCTAATATTTTGTATTTCATATACATTTTTATATAGTTAGTGTTGCTTTAAATGTCTGAATGTGAGTTAAGCACAAGGGAAGTGATGTCACACAGACCTAAAGTATATATATGTTAAAAGCTCTGTGATATGTTTGGCCTGAGGAAGCCTATAAGGTGAAAGCGCTTGCCAGTCTTTTGTCAATAAAGTGTTTGTATTTACAAGACTACATTGTTGTGGTCCTTTCAAAAGTGCATTTTGGACAGCTGTTTCCATTTGTAATGAGGTGAAGACCGAATTTCAACACATAATAGATTGTGTTGTATAATTGTGGAACAAGTTTCTGCTTGGTGTTTGGTGAGGTGAAGACCTACCTGTTAATTCAAAAAACTTAGTGGGATTTAAACAGCCAGCGTGTTTCATTGACTATTTTACAGCAAACCGTTTGCAAAAGGTGTGCAACTTTAACAACTACTATCTTAACAGACAGTTATTGTCCAACATAAACTTGCTTTTGGTTATCAATATGGATGGTTATCTTCAACTATCTGAGGCGTTTATTTCAAATTTGCTTTCCATTAACTGTAAGTAAAGAACTGAAACTGGAATAGTGACTGTTGCTCTGCCAAGGTGTCTTGCCATTCTTTAACTAACAAATTTTATTGCTGTTATCGAGACACTAAATATAGCAGCTATTTTTTACCACATTTTTACTAATGCCCAGTGTATATTCCTTAAAATTTAGTGGACTATGTCACTTATGAAGAGCTTTTTTTAGCTAACAGGTGGCACACAAAATAACAAGCCACACAGGTACTGTAAACGATGCAAAATACTTTTATTTTACAATTCTGAAGTCATGGCATAAAGTGAGATATCAAAGTTATAAAATAAAGTATTTTGCATCATTCGAAGTGCCAACATGATTTATTTTATGTGTTGGTCATTGCATGGCATTTTGTCTGTTATTATTTTATTTGTCATGGATTTATGCTTTGAATATATAGCCCAGGGAAATTCTGCATAGATTAAATGACAAAGGCTATTCAAATGGGATTCTCTAGAATTCAAATGTTAAGGTCAAAGGATTTTGTAAACAGAAAACTCAAATGGGTTACATTTGTCACGGAAAGATTAGGTATTTCTCTTAGCATAATGCACTTTTTGTCACCAGATGTGCCTTCTTTTTTGAAGATGTAACAAAGAATATTATAAAGTATTTAGATATTCCTCAAAGTGATTCACTTATAAAAATACATTTTAGGGGAAAGTACTGGAACAGAATACAGAAACACATAGGTTGGTAGGTACAATTGGAACACTTTTTTGAATGCAGAAGAAATGGATGCTGAAGTGTCCTTGAACTACATAAGGATAAAATCAATGGCAAGATGTTTTTCATTAAGAAGTAATATATTTGTCATACTGCTGAGGCAGTTTATGCCTTCAACTGTTCAATTTAGATAACCAGCAAGAAAAGTAAGAATCTGAGTTTTGGCATGCCTGGGGGATGTACAAAATAATAATAGAGCAAGTTCAGTAGCAGCACACTTAGATTGAAAAGTTGGTGGTTGGAGGGACTCTCACACATTATTTAGGCATTTGTAGGCCTGCACATTACTGTTAGACATAGTCTGTCTCTTGAGTAGAGAAGCATGACTGATTGTTAAATATGACACACACCAGCTCAACCAGGAATAATAAACTTTTACTGTAATATCTGGTCTACTGATTACTTATAATTTATAACTATAAAATGTTGCTGTGTGTTTGTTTAATTTGGAATTTGATTAAATTTATCTATTTGCTCTTTCATTTATGTAGTGTAGTTTTGTTGAGGCGTAGTGTGTACTGATCATTTACTATTTGTAAGTATTTATTGTAAAATCCCATTGTTTGTTTATCACTTATAGGTTCATAGGTTGGTACTAGGCTATCGGCTCTAGGGTCTATACAAGCCTAGCCATAACAATTCCCTGGATATTTCTTCCCACAGTATTTACTTCCCTGGACCCCTGTCTATCTGATGTGATCCCTGAGGTGAATTTCCTATCTCCCATCCAATTGTCAAGGTTCCTTTTGAAGAGGGCCGAGGAGGCACTCTGGTTGACATGTATGGGCAGTCTATTCCAGAGTATGGGGAGTCTCTGGGTCAGGAACCTATCCCTCCAGCATGTTTTGTTCATTGTGATGACAAGGTTTAGATCCCTGGAGCGTGTGGCTCTGAGGGATTGGGATTTCTTTAAGTGGCGCATGTCCAGCAGCTCAGGGTTTGACATGGCCTTGTATGTTAAGCAGAGATCACCTCTGAGTAGACGATATGCCACAGAGTATAACTGGAGTTTTTTTAGATAGTCAGCACAGGGCATCTGCTTTAGGCCTGTGATTCCTTTAGTGAGGTATTTCTATGGCCTTTCCAGCTGTTACATGTGAGGTACATACCAAATGGGGTGTTGTACTCTGTAATGGGTCTAATGAGGGATGAGTACAGTGGGACAATGACCTCCTTTTTTTCTGGATGAAAAACCCTTAGTGATGAGGTGTGCCACATAGAAGGATTTCCTGACTGTTGTGGTGATGTGGTTATCGAAGGTGAGACCACTGTCCACCTGTGTCCCTAGGTCTCTCATCTCACTTTCGGTGTTTAGTGTACTGCCACCTATGTGGTAATTCATGGGTACATGTTTTTTCCCAAAGGGGATAACTATACATTTCTTGGCATTAAGCTTGAGCCCATGGCTCTGGCACCAAGCATCTGTTTCTGTAAGGCCCTTTTGTAGAATATCCACATCATTTGGGGATTCAATAATGGCTCCTAGTTTGCAGTCATCTGTGAGCTTTGTTAGCCAGAGTCCCTTAGTGTTGGCTTGTACTTCAGAGAAGTCGATGTTAAACAAGAGCAGTCCCAGGACTGAACCCTGAGGTACTCCACTTGTCACCTGCCTGGAGCTGGATTTGGAGTCGACTACTTTTACAGTCTGGGTTCTGTCAGTAAGCCAGTTGGCAACCCATCGAGTGATGTAAGGATTTATGCCCAGCTCAGTAAGTTTATCTATGATTCCAGAGTGGGGGATGGTGTCAAAGGCATGGCGAGGTCCAGATAGGCTGTGTGGACCTCCTTACCCTCGTCCACAGCTTTGGAGACTAATTTGAAGAAGTCAATCAAGTTCAGGAGACAAGATCGGCCCTTCATGAACCCAAACTGGGTGGGGTCCAGTCTTTGAAGGCTGCCAATGTCTTTGTTTATAAGTTCCATGATAATGCATTCCATGCCCTTGCAGATCAGACTTGTCAGACTGATGGGGCAGTAGTTCCCGGGATCCAAGGTGGATCCCCCTTTGTTGAGTGGGATAACTGCAGCTGTGCGCCACTCAGTGGGCACGAGACCTGAGGTGAGGCTATGATTAAACATGGCACTTGGGTGAGGTGCGAGTTAATTTTGTAGTTCATGTAGTACACAGCCCGGGATGTCATCTGGTCCCATGGATGCTGTATTCTTAGCTTTGGAGAGTGCGGTTTCTACCTGTGTGACCGTGATTACCGGAATTTGGCAATCTTTTGGTATTGAGATGGGCCCTTTAGGGGGTGAGAGGGGGGGTAAAGTTGGCACTAAATCGATCTGCCAGGATATTGGCAATATCCTTGGGATCAGTATATTTAATGCTATTCTGTTGTAGCTCAGAGCAGATCTGAGCATTGCCATTTAGATTCTTGACATAACTATAGAATGCCTTGTGGTTGTCTTTGGAATCTTTAGCAATTTTATTTTCGTAACTTGCTTTGGAGGATTTTATGAGGGATCTCAGCTTCTTACTGAGGCTGGTAAGGGAGTTTTTGTTAGTTAAAAAATGGCAAGACACCTTGGCAGAGCAACAGTCACTATTCCAGTTTCAGTTCTTTACTTACAGTTAATGGAAAGCAAATTTGAAATAAATGCCTCAGATAGTTGCATCCTGGGATTTTCCTCTTTTCTGCAACAGTTTCTTCCTTCTGTTGTATAGTTTGTTTATGGCAAGGGACCACCAGATTGGCTTCCTTTTTTTTGAGGCGAGTGTCTTGGTTCTATTTGGGATGGCATGATTCATGCACGAGTGGATGTGCTCGTATAGTGCCTTCGTGTAGGATTCAGCAATCAAACTTTCCGCTCCCATCTGCATGGGTGTCATGAAATTTGTCACTTCTGACTTGAGTAGCATGAAGTTGGCTTTGGAGAAATTTTTTACAGAGGTTTTCTTACTGGGGGGTGGGAGTGGGATGTGAATGTCAAGGGTGATTAGCTTATGGTCAGACCTGACCAATGAGGGGGGGTGACCACTGGTGTGGAGCATCTATCTCCAATGTTGGTAATGACCAGGTCTAGGATATTGGAGCCCCTGGTGGGACAATGGATTAGTTGATCCAGGGCATTGGAATTTATGAATTCCAAGAACCGTTGGGAAAAGGTGTTGGTACCCGAGTAGTTTTCCCAGTTAATGGCAGGGTAGTTGAAATCACCCAGTATTAGGGTGTTTGGTTGTATCTTAATATTTTCCAGTATGTTTAGAAAGGTGTAGTGAGAATCCTGGGGCATGGTGGGGGATCTGTTGCAAGCTACAATTTGGATTGTAGTTTTACCTAGTGTTAGTTGCACCTGGAAAATTTCAGATGCATTGTGTTGGGCAACTAGCCTGGAGGTGTGAATATCCTTGGTGAATATGGACACTCCTCCAACTTTAGTGTTTCGGTCTTGGTTTGGTGGCCGAAAAATGTGGTAAGAGTTGTAGCCTGGTATTGCAGGGGTGCTGTCTGGAGCCTTGAACCAGGTCTCAGTTACTGCACAGATATTGATGTTCTCCATTTTTAGGCGTGCCTCGAGAGAGTGCATTTTGCGGTTTAGACTTCTAGCATTGAGTAGCATTACCTTCAGATTTTGCATGCTTGTATCTGTTATGGTGGTGGTTTTGTCCTTTGAACCTTGCCTAAAAAAGGCACTATAGGGGTGGCAAGAGCTTTAGCCATTAACCTGAATCCCAGGGGTGACAGGTGCAAACCATCTCTGGCAAAGCATTGTGGTTTGTCAATCATGTCGTCCCAGGCAGACTAGATACTGAATCCCCTTTGAATGACCCAGAAGCTTAGCCAGTTGTTGAAATCATTCATTTTTTCCTTATACTGTGGTATCATTCTGGGTGAAGGCAGGGTGCTATTCAGGGCTAGGGTCATACCTGCCTGGGCCACATGATCTGAGAGCTCTTCCATGTCTCTTTTCATGTAGTCCAGGGAGGTACATCTCAAGTACATGGACAATGGCAGAGTCATATTTGTACTTGTTGTGGAGTGACTTGAGTGCATGCTTTATGTGGCAGATCCTGGCATTCGACAGGCAGCTGACTGTAATTTTCTCCTTGTTCAGCCTGGTGAGTGGGACATCAGTGTGCCTGACTATAGAGTCGCCTATGACTAAAGTGTTGGGTACATTTTCTTGCCTTAGGGGCTGTTGTTGGGTGGCACACTGGTGTTGTGGGCTATGTGCCACTTTGGTTTTGACTGGTGTTTGTTTGCGCTTCAGCTTCAGAGGTCCTTGTTTCTTGGGCAGGTTAATGTTAAGAGCCTCCGCATATGTAGGTTTAGTGTTGCTACGTGTGGGTGTTGATGGTATGGGTTTTGAAGGGCTATGTGTTGCTTGAGGTGCAGTGCAGGTGTTAACCTTCTCCTCTTGACTGTCTAGCACAATCTTGGCTGGAGAGAGCTTTGCTTCCAGTTTGGCTATGTAAGTGCATCTCTCATAAGTTGTAGTGTCGGGTGGTAGGAGGAGAGGGTTGTCTGTGTACATGAGGTAGTTGCTGCATTGCCCCAGTATGCCCAGATGCACCAGGTGGACAAGAGAAATCACTGGAAGCTGACCCTTGGACATGCCTGTTTAGGTGCTTTTTTTGTAAACTACAAGAGCTGTTTTCCCTTGCCTTTGCAAGGTACTTTGCAATTATAGGCTGTTTAGTGCCTACGATTAATTTCTCTTTATTAACAAGGAGAGTTGAGTGCTTGTATCAGTTTAAGGCATCCTAGTGCTTTCCAGCAGGTTTTAGAGCAAGTGCTAGTTACAAGGGCTCAGATTTTAATGCTACTACTGAGAAACCAGATAGTTCTAAGGGAAAATTTGAAGAAATGTGAAATATATATTTATCCACTTATTTATTTATTCAGTCATATTATGCCATGCTCTTAAAGTGTAACTCATTGTATTACATTTGTTTAATTTTAGTTAAAAGCATAATCTTCCCCTTTTCCTTCACACCCCAACACCTCCAGGGTTATTTGAAACAATACCTGAGCATTATACATCTCATTCAGATTGACAGGGACAGTCAGAACTCATAATCTTTGATACTACTCAACACTTGAGTTCACAGTATGATTCCAGCTTATCTTCACCAGAAACCTAGGGGCATGTTCCAAGAAAGCAGATGTACAAACAGAAGCATTAACTTTAATGATCTGTTCCAGATGATCACTGCTGATGAAATAGAGGAACACATGTCTATGAATCATTTAATTCAAGTCTTTCTAGGCCTACATTACAACAGATGAACCCCCAAGATAATAGTAGCAGGAAATATGGTTAAATTACATGTTTTTTATTTTTTCAAGAAGTTGTTCATGTTCTGAGGCTGAAATAATAATTGCTGGTGTCTATACAAGTGAGTATCTCTGTTGCATATGCAAGTGATCATAGGTGTAGTATCTGACTTTCCTGTAACAGGTTAAGACTCTAACTCTAAAAACGATAGGAACTTTGTAATTTGTGCTATAGATCCCAATGTAATAATAATCACTGTAGAAATGTATCTGTCATATGTGATCAATGTTTTCAAGCTTGGTTTTCATTCAGCCCTTATGTTGAGTGGTTCCCACCCTTAGCAAAATGTAAAGATCATAGTTGTACTAATGTACGAAGAAATGAATTTTGGACTTTCTTTTTTGTTTCTTTCATGCTTGGTTTTATCTCTTTTGTCTTGCATTTCTGAAAAGGTATCATATTGTACATGGTTAAAGTACATGTATCTAATTGGATTATGCACACATTTTGTATTAAACAAGACATGCCTAAGTAAACAGATATGTCTTAGATGTTCCTCATTATATCACTTTTGTAGTAATAGCTTTACTATATGGAATGTATGCTGCCATGGATCAGGTGTCCAGCCAGTATCCAAAGCTTTTGGGTGCCTTCCACTCAAAGCCAAGCTGAGGAGGCATGAAGGTGTGCTGATATAAAGGCAGACATGTGGGCTAAACTTTAAAAATATTTCTAATTGTTGAAACTACAAGTAACAGTCAGTGTTTGTCATAAGTCATTTCTGCAGTAGCCTTAGCTTTACGGGGTTTTATTCTGTCAAGAATATAACAGCAAGCCAGTCTTACAAAGCTTTGACTTCCTCCCACTCATGTACCTAGGCTACTGTTAGCTGTAGCTCCACATGGTGAAAACAGCAGCCTGGGTGCTAAAAACTTCAGGCCCTAGAGAACGCTCCTCCATGGCTTCAGAGGATGGATGGTCAGCTTATTCCTTCCATTCCTTCCAAATAATATTTAATTATATATTTTTTGTGTATACTTGTGGCGGATCCCTTTAAAAGTACTGGCTTTAACTCATTACAGTCTAGTGATGTCTCCTGGTGTTTCTGTAGTTACATCCTACTAATGCCTCTAGGTGCCAAATATTGTATGTTCATATTTGCATTAATAATTCCAGAATCATAATACAGTGTCTTTTAATGCTTACACAATGGTAAACATAACTGTATTGATATCTTACCTTTATATAGTGCAGATGAAGAGATGCTGAATATTATTTGTGTACTCTTTATTTTTATTCTTATGATTTCCATTTTCCTTAAATATCTCAGCAATCAAGTGACACACACAAAACTGTGTAACCTCATATGAAATCTCACAACTGTATTAAGAAAATACTGCTGGAAGTAAATGTGTTGCTTGAATGGTTACTGAGATATTGTAAGCTGTTTATGCAAGACTACTTAATTTGTATTTACTGTTGTTATTGTTACTTATCAAATCCAGTTTGACAGAGAATTTAATTAATTTAACCATTGTAACTGTTACTTTGTGCTGGGCAGTTTGCCATCTGCAGTTTTCCTAGTAACAATTATAGTTCTAGACATATGAACATTTGTTTTGAACTGTAGGACAATAACTTCATTTTTTAAAAGGCTCAGCCCATGCCCCACGGGAATTTGAGTACAAACTCAAAAGAGCTCTGTTGGAGGGAATAAATTAACTCTGTTGTTAGTACATTATCTGTAATTGTAGGTTGTCTGGCACTAATTTTGGGCTATATTTACACTTTTTCCAGAGGGAAAGTGTGCTCCTTTGTGTGTTACTAATCTAGTTATTTAGGACTGGAAGCATATCTCTCAACCTCTAAGTGTAAAAAATCTGAGCAAAGCAAAAAATGGGGAGCAAAGGCCTAAAGTCAGGGACAGTTTTTAAAATTTCATCTTATCAACTTAGAAAGTTGTTAGAAAAACAGGTTTTGCATTAGCTTACATTTTCCGAAGGATATGAAGTCTGAAACTCAAATGTCTGAAACTCAAATATACGTAGTCATTTAGTGATTTTAGTCTTCAGTGATTTGCCAGCAAACCACAAATTTTATGAGGGACAGACTAAAAATCTGAGGCAAAAATCTGGACAATTGAGAGATATGACTGCAAGTTTGGTAAGGGTTTTGTGTATATTTAAGGTACTTCTTTTCACTTTGTGACAACTTACCTTTTTACTGGCCACTAGCTGCAATGTTTACAGCAAAACTAGCTTTGTTCTCTGCAGTATCATGGAAGAGGCCATTGGTTGTTCCTCTTACCACTAAGCTTTTTCCCTTGAAGCCATCTGGTGCAGGCCATTTGGCCAGTTCAGAGAGGGGGTTAGCATCGTCCTTTGTGGCTGTTCAGGTGCCCTCAGCGGGCACCAGAGAGACACTTTCTTCATTCATGGAAATTTCACCAAGAAGTTCATCCCTGTATAACTGGGGAAAGAGTGTTCCCTGAGGTGAAGTGCCATCCTTGAGTCTGTCCCTTCGAGGAAAGGACCTTTAAAGAAGAAACAAAAATTTAAAATATTTCTCCGTAGAAATGTTTTCCTATTGATCAGGATCAATTTCCCAGCAATAGCTGGGAAAATAACTGGTACAGGTTTTAAAACTTCTGAGAGAGATTTTGAAGAAAAACCTAATAAGGTAGCACCCCGTCAGATATTTCTTTAGGGGTACAAATTAATTCAGAAAGAGACAGGGAATCATCAAGTGTTTCTCACAGTATTAATGATTCTGAAGAAAGTGTTTCCAAAGAATCTCACTTAGACGAATTTTCCTTTTCTGAAACTGTCTAGAATGAACAGTTTATTTCAGTGAGTGTAAGCTGATATTCCATCTTCTTTAAGAAAGTACTATGACATGGTACAAAGGGATTTTCCTCTGATCACTCTTGTTCCTCCTGTTTTGACAGCACTAGAGGATGTTTTTTGGGAAGCTTGCAGTTTGCCAGATGTTCATCATATTGATCACTGCTGCAAGTGCCCTGAAGCTTTGGAAGCTGCAGCTGTTATATCCTTGGCAGGATCTAACCCGTATGGCTAAGGCTACTGCAGCAGTGATCATTCAAGCATCAACTGGTATGGTAAGTTTTATTTATACAACTGTACTTTCCTAAAAGATCAGACAAAGTCTGTAAAGTTCCTCTGTCTTAAGTATTTGTATTCTCATCCAACATCTGACCCTGAAGCTATTTCAGCTTCTAGTCCTGCTGCTAACAATGATCTGTCTTGTTAATACCAGCCCATTCTGTACTTACAGAGGGGAAAGCATTTGATAGATTTACTAAGAAAATTTACTCATGTTCTATATTACCCTTTAGAAGTCTAAAGTATCAGGCTCATATGCTGAAATGTATGCATACTTGTTTTGATAGTGTCAAATATTTTGCTGCCTCTTTGCCCTCTTCAGACTTGTTTTCTCTTGTCTCTACTGTCTGTCATACCTCTCAACCTTTTAGAACAAGAAGTCCAGACAAAGACATAATTAATGGGGGCAAAGACCCCAAAATAGTGAGATCTTTTAAATATTGATCTTAACAAACTTAGAATGTTGATAGAATAACAGGTTTGGAATAAGACTGAATTTTTTGAAGGATATGACATTTGAAACTCAAATGTCTGTAATTATATTCTGACTTGAATCTTCAATGATTTGTTAATGATTTGCTAGAAAAACACATTTTTTTAAGAAACAGACCAAAACATTAGGCAAAAATCTGGACATTCTGTGAAAATCTAAGCATATCTTAAAGAATATATATGATGTTGCTGTGTCCAGAGCAGCAGCTACTGCTACTGTTACGAGAGGTTTTGCTTGGGTGCATAATCAGAGGTTTTCTGAAGATGTCAATTCTGAGATCTTAAATTCTCCTTTGGATAAGGAGTTTCTTTAGGGGCTTCAGCAATTCAAGTTCTTAAGCAATTTAATGTGAGTGGGGACACTTATACAGGGTATTTCTAAGATTTTCTAAGGCTTCAAAACCCTAATATACCTTTCTCAAAAAGCACCACCAAAAAAAAAAAAAACTCAGTTAAACAGGATTTAAGGAAAAAGTGGCAGGAAATTTCTAATAAAAAAAGAAATTTCCAGAAAAAGGGCCAGTCGTCTAGTAATGAATGATTGTCACTGCATGTCTTCCTCCCCATTCTCTTCCTGCCACTCCTTTGACCCTATCACAGAGCCAGGTCTGCCAGTTCCC
The DNA here is from genome assembly GCF_019279795.1 of Protopterus annectens. Lineage (NCBI taxonomy): Eukaryota > Metazoa > Chordata > Ceratodontiformes > Protopteridae > Protopterus > Protopterus annectens. The sequence goes on from NC_056737.1 coordinate 887,822,890, forward strand.
AGTACAGCAAAAGATTGTCAAAGACAAATGGAATCTAAAAGCCGTACAGGAGGGCTACAAATGACAATGGTAAAGCCTACCTCCTTTTCAAGGTATTCCTCCTCATCCTGCCAATCAGACTTCTTTGTTCCTTCCTGTCATCAATCAAATGCTGACCCTAGGAGTCAGAACTATTATCTCCAGCTCAGTGAGACAGACATTTCTATTCAAGAATATTTCTAGCACCAAAGAAAGAACCCTCTTGAGGAAGAGTACTCGATGTATAATTTCTCAACTTATTTGTAAGGGTTCCAAAGTTCAAGAGGTTAACACTACAATGCTTATTACCTCTCATTCCTCACTTCAGCTTTCTGGTAATACTAGACTTAAAAGATGCTTATCAAATTCTCATTGTCACAGAGCTTAGGAAGTTTCTAACATTTTCTGTGTCTGGGTTACTTTGTGTTCTCTGAACTGCCCTTTGGATTAGCTACTGCTCCAAAGGTGTTTACAAAGTGTCTTGTTTCTGTGATACCCCGCATTTTGCTTTACTAATACAGCTTATTTATTTTTGAAGAGTATTTTTTCAGGTGACAGTAGACCCTTACATGAGCAAAAAAATTCCTAATCGACTTAGGCTTTCTGATCAACAGTAAAAGTCCTTTTTGATCCCATCTCAAAGAATTCTTTTTCTTGGATGCTTTGTGGACTCCTCCTTGCAAAATGCTTTCCTGACCAAGAAGAAAGTGGATCTCTATCAGGAAATTGTCCTGGGCTTCTCTCATCAGTCTCAGATGCCTACAAGAGAAGTTTTCAAGATTCTTGGGTTCATGGCATGTATGATCGTCATGATTCCACTGTCCAGGTTACTTATGAGAACAATTTGGTGGTTTCTCAAAATTGTTTGGACCCCTCATTCTCAACCATTTGACCTACAGATTAGTGTTCTGAGGTTTGTAAAGAGAAATTCTGTGGTGTAAAGAGTAAATCACCCTGAATTCAGGTCTGTCATTCTCTGTCACATACTCTATTCAAACAGTGACAGCAGGTGCATCAGATTTTGTATGAAGAGCAATATATGGAGGGATAAAAGTACAGGATCAATGGAACAAACAGAACAGGGCAAAGCACATAAATGTCAAAGAGGTGTTAGTCATTGTGATGAAGGGAGATACTACCAGCACAGCTATCTGGAATTTTGTAAATAATTATATGTCATTTGTGAATATCAGCATGATTTATATAAGATGCTTGTGTTACAAATGTAGTAGAACTGTATGTCATGTGTATATCAAACTGGTTTGTACAGACATGGTGTGTTGAAAAGGTATTTTATAAAGTGTTTGTGTTTAAAATGCATCCACAGTCTGCTCTACTGGGGAGAAAAGAAATGTAGATGCACTCTTGTAACTATTTAAATGCATATATTTTAACAGTGGAAACTGGAATACAGGAGGCTAACGTCAGTCCAGCAAATTTTAGGAAAACAGCTGAAATTAAATTACTTTATAGGCTGTGCAATAAAAGATGGTATCTTTCAGTTTTCGATGCATCTACAGACACAGAGAAGCGTTCTGTATTGTTTTTAGGTTGACTTAATTACTAGTGTTGAAAGCATGAAGGAATTAAATTGTTTTATGACTTCTAGCATCTGCCAAAGATCTGAAGTCTATGTATTTTCACAGGTAGATGCTAAATACTGCCAGCTTCCAGCAGTGGAGGTTTTGCCTGGGAACTAGAGCCAGGTGACAAGAAATTATGTCATTCTGCAAGCTATCCCAGCAGTAATATTTGAGATATTAATTTGAGAAGTCTCTTAGTGAGTCAGAGCATTGTGCATTCTGTCTTGGACCTGACAACAATAATAAGAAAAAAAAAACATTCATCACATCTGCCTTGCTCTAATGAAGTAAGTTTCTAGAGAACAGTATAGTTCAATTATATATAGTCAGGAATATAGTAAAGCTTAGTTTACATGTTTTTCTTTATTTGAGACTGTCCCGCAATGTTGTTTTAAAATTTTCCTGTGGTTTTGAACTCTGATGTCACTGTGAGTATATATTTAGTATTGTCTTATTCTTTTATTATTTATTATTAAATATATTTAAACCTTTCATTGTGGCTAATCTGTGTTGAAAAATTTAAGTTTTGAGAGTACTTGCATATTTATTCCGTGACACTGTGTGGGCCACTCCTAATAGCCTTGTTCTTAGTCAGACTACCATTTGTATTAATATTAATATTACACAGTAGGATTGGACACCCTTTGTTAAGGACCTTAAAGTAGCTGATAATGAGTGACTGGTGGCAGCAGATATATGTGTGTATGTGTGTAAATCAAACCTCAAAGAGCGAGTGTGTCAGCTTCTTGGGCAGGGACATGAAACACTGGTTGGACAGAGAGGGTGTGAAGGACTTGGCTTGGTCACTCAGCTGAGATCTCAAATCTATAGCTGTGCTAGTGGGAAGTCTTATTGGGGATCAGGAGAAAGTGAGAAACCAGCACTGGACTGACTTTAGTCTCTGTATTCTCTTAAGGGAAATTGCACTTGATGCAGAGAGCTGCATCTAGATATACTGTGTATGTACTTGTCATCCTCCCAGTGTACGTCCTCCACTGGTGCCAGTGGTGAGGATTGAGGCTCCTTGATTACTGGTCCACTGGTGGGTCACCACAGTTGTGATCCATGCTATAGAATATATTCATGGCTTGTGGTCTCAGGGACCTTTCCAGATGATTACAGACAACACCACAGTGATGTACTGAAACAAGTAGGGGGTCACCAGGCCTATGGTAGCTAGGGAGCTTGCAGTTCAACGCAGTTTCATCTCTCCAAGATTCCTACATTCTGTTAGAGCAAAATAGTGGAAGAAAAGCTGAGCAGGACCAGGACAGATCCTGAGAAGTGAAAACTGAATGAAGTGGGTTGTAGAATTTGATCCATTTATGGTGAAAACTTCAAATAGATCTGTTTGCCTCCTCTCAGAACAGACAACTAAGCAAATTTTGTTCCAGGACTCATTGCAAGCAGGTCTGGGTAACTGATGTTCTTTCTTTTCCTATGGGTAATATACCCTTACTCATTCTACCCTTTTGGCTGATACCCAGAGTCATCCTGAAAATCCAGAGGGATTCTCCAAAGAGTATGAGAAAATGAAAAAAGATATATAGCTTAGAATACTTGAAAATACACCAAAACTCAGTGAAGCCCCAACATGATAAACAACTTCACAACACAGAAAAACACCGAAAAACACATGGCCAGACTTGGCAAAAAATACTATACAAACTTTCAATACGCTAAACAAAACAACTCCAGACTTTTCCGGTCTACCATTAGCAAATGTATACATCCTGGCCACACTAACCAACCCAGCCATTTTGCTTACTACACTAATGACATAACTGCCAGACAATTCAATACATATTTTATTAACATGGTGACTTCTTTGTTAAACACTTCTACCACCTGTGATATCCCACTCCCTCCAGAATCAGCATAATCCTAACACATTTTATTTTGAACCTATCCCCACATCCACCATCAGGAAATACCTTCTCAAGGTAAAGACAACTACACATGAAGAGTATATTAAACTTGCAGCAGACAGCATAGCATACCCTATTTCCATCCTAATAAACCACTCCCTCCCAGGAAATTTGAAGAAAAAAATCTTATATTCTACCCTTAAACAGAGGTGGTTTCTTTACTGGTATTGTCCAGTTACAGTCCAATAGCTTTTCTGTCCCTCCATCAAAAGTATTAGAAACCACGTCCAATCCTAACTACTTAATTTTTTTACCGCAAACAATTTGCTAAGCACCACACAACAGTCTCTGGTCACACCATAGCACAGCTCTACTCATCTTTGCTACCATTGTCAATAGTAACAAGAATGCAGGGAACTTAGTAGCAGCACTTTTCCTTAATTTTTGAAAATATTTTAAACTGTATCTCACCAAAAAAGACTCTACAAACCCTTCTTCCTAAAACTATAACATTTGTCTCTCATCTGTACAGGATCTACTTCAGTGATAGACTTCAAGCTGCAAAATGGGAAAACGACATCTTTCCATTTCTCTTAGTGCACGCAGGGGTACCGCCAGGATCTGTCCATGGTCCCTTGCCATTAAGTGATTATATAAATGACCTATATACTGCAAGTAAACATACTACCACTGTTCAGCATATTGATTATTCCTCATTCATTTGCACTCCAAAAAACTAAACCCTAGGTAGACTAAATACATTCTGTTTACACCTAAGCAATACTCTAGTGATACAGTTTTCATAACCATTACTTCTTCTGACCAAACCAAAAGTGAACTTTTAACTCATACCAATCTCCTAGGTGTTATCATAGTTGATGCCTTGAAATTTGACCACCACATAAAACAAGTTGTCAGCAAAATGCATAAAGAACTTGATATGCTGTGTTGAGCCAAACCCTACCTTTCTAACCAGGTTACACAAACCATTGCCTCAACTCTACTGTTACCCATCCTCCTGTATGCTGTTCCTTTGTTTATCAACCTGTAAGCTTCAAATAATGATGTTAGAAAAAAGCTTCAACAAAGTAGCTAAATTCACAGCTGATATGCCTTATACATACTATCACTGCCTGGTCCTAAAAACAGATATATTGGTTAGAATTGCTTTACTGTCTAATGCTCATATAACTAAAAACTGTTCAAAGTCTAATTGTCCAGCCTGAAAAATGCCAAACACTAAAATATATTATCCATCTTTAGTCCCAATGTAGGACTCTTTGCTCTACTGACAAATTCTTATTGCACCCAATTAAGTTAAACAATACTGCAAGTAAATCACTGTATTTCTGTCATGCCTCTAAAATTACCATTCCTCTCTCATTCAGGGAAACTAATAACCTGAAATTCTTCAAGCAACTATTGAAACAACATCTAAAAGTCTCGTATGACTTTGCTTATCCACCACACCTGGCTAATTCTCCTAAATTATCCTTATCTACTATATCCATTTTTAGCACCTTTATTAAATTATCATTTAAGACATTGACAAACATACATTACTATAGAAGATAAACTATATTAACATGTTTCTAGTTGCATACATTACACATCACTTGTGTTGTTTTTTTATAACTATCATCAGTCCAGCGTTACATAAATTGATCACTTCCTGTCTTTCCTTAAACCTCACTCCTGTTCCTGAACAACAGTCTGCAGGGTTGCACTTAGAAGGTCAAGATGCATTCGGTTGAACCCACTTTAGTCGACGTCAGGAGGTCAAACGGCAACAATGTCGAACCCGACATTATCGAAATACAAATGTCGACCCCATCTTGAACCATGTTAAAGCCCGTTCTGAGGTTTACGACGATTTGTATTTCGACAATTTCGGAATTTGACATTGTCAGTTTTGCAGAAAGGAGTCGACAATACCATCATTCGATGGTGTCACGTTCGACCTTCCGATGGTAAACCATTCTGCATGTATTGTTATCACAATTCAATTTATTTCTATGTAATTTTCTCCTTCCTGTTATAAGGGTTCCACTTCTTTTATCTGTGTTACAGTATTCAGTACATCAAATACAGTTGGTTTAGGCCTTGATTTCCATTTTCTTGCAACCATTTTTTTGGCAGCCACCAGAATTAAATGTAACAAGGCTTTAGAATGTCTTGACAATTCAGAATCTGTGTCCAGCTCAAAAAGTAATTCCTTAGTTAACACCCATTTGCTCACCCAATATTTCTGACAGAATACTCTCTAGGGAAAACACTTCCAAGCAAAAATATTAAATCTTCTTGACTTTGTTTCATATTTGGGAGACATACGACCTCCATTTGTTCCCTTGTAAATTGCTTATCCAGTCTCTCTTCTTTTCAAACCTCCTGTGATTAATTGTTATAGTTATTCTGCAATATTTTATATGCCCTATTAATTATCCATTTTTAACAGCAGCTTCTCTTCTAGATTCAACTAAAAACTCTACCAGAGCAGGTTTTTCACTTAAGATTCCCCTTCCCCATTCTCTTTGCCTATACGCTGATGTCAATCCTTGCTAGGGAAGGCAGTATCTATTCTGAAGTCCAAATGTTTTCTTGGCCTCATCCCATTCTGTTCCCTGTGTGTGTGTGTGTGTGTGTGTGTGTGTGTGTGTGTGTGTGTGTGTGTGTGTGTGTGTGTGTGTGTGTGTGTGTGTGTGTGTGTGTGTGTGTGTGCACGCACACGTGTGTATGTCTAGTTATTTGCTGCTAATATCCTAGTTCCTTTGCCAGTTTTCTCCAATTAATTCAATTCCCTTCTTACATATTCTTTGCACCCCTTCTTGCAGTCATCCCTATTGGCAACATTTCCTTTCTCCATTCTCATGTTGGCTTAGTTCTTAGAATACTTTCTTCTATTTGCCTATTGCAAATTTATAAACCTAACAAAATTTGCAGAACACAACTTATACAGCTACTTTCCTACCATCCTATGAAACAAGCTTCCCTTGACCTTAAGAAGCATACCCCAGACCTACAAATTTAAGAAGTCACTCAAACAATACCTAATCCACCTCAGGGCATGCCTTTGTAACCCCCCTGAACCATAGTCCTAAGCAGCTTTAAAAGATAGGGTTCTATGGGTTTATCTTTTTTATATAGCACACGCTTCTTATGTTCTTTTTAATAAGTTATAGTATGGTTTGACAGATATTAAGTCTCCTCTGTTGCTTAACTGTATCAAGATTTGTTTCACCTATATCCATATCTGTTTATATTTTAAGCAGTGTTATAGTTTGTCTAGTGATTTACCTATCTCTGTACATATTTTCAAGTAGTGTTATAGTTTATGTATTTGGAGCTTTTCTTTTCAGGTCTCCACTGAAAATGGGCCACGTGCTCAGTTGGACCAACCTGGTTAACAAATGTCAAATAAATAAATAAATAATATTCTGTATGACTGTTATTATTCTCATTAAGGATCTGCATCCAAAATCCCAGTCTGTCCATATTTCTTAACTTCCACCCTGTTCATCATCATCCCTTTCCACTTTGAATTATAACCTTCTGCTTGTGTTATGTATATGAGAGCCTTAACTGTGTAGGTCTGAAATACCCCTTCAAATCAGGTCATCCTAAACCACCTTCTTCTGTTGGAAGGATCAACTAATCACAGTTAACTCTTGCTCTCTTCCCCTCCCAGATAAATGATTTCATCTCTTTATTAATTATTGTCCACAACTTTGTCTCTGTTCTTTTTTTAAATAATATCCCTATCTTACTATCCATATTCATAAACAAGAGGTTTCAATTTCTCAGTTTTTGTATTATCTTTTGTTTATCTCTTCCCACATATCCTTAGCTTCCATAACAGAAGCGTTTTTAAGCCATACTCTTAAAGGGTCTATATTATGATATTGCATGCTCAGAAGAGCGAACGACACATAATCGATACACCCTACTTAAATATACCAACTCCAAGATTGCACTACAGTGCCAAAAACGGCAAAGTAGCGAAAGCGGCCAAGCGGATTCTTTCCCAGGGAAAGAATTCACTGAAAAGCCGCTTCACTATTTTGCCTTTTCACGCTTTTCAATTTGACAAAGACGCATTTGACAACCTGCGTCTAGGACAGCGTAACAGGGAACCCTCCTAAATCCTTAATCTTATTGCGTTCCCATAAATATGGATATTGCTGAACTAATTCATTTGAGGATACATGATTAACAACTGCATTCTTTGTTTAATTTTCATTATTTTTTTATTCCTAAAAGACTTGAAACTGTTGAAAAATGTTCCACAACACTGAGATGTCATTTTCAGGATTTATCAGGTACAAAATAATATATTCAGTAAATAGAGCCAACTTTTCTAGATGACCATTCTAATTATATCTTTGAATTTCTGAGTCTCTTATTTTCTTTGCCAATGGCTCTAAATATAAGCAAATAACAAAGGGGAAAAAGGACACAATTGTTTGATTCCTCTGTTAAGAAGCAATTAGAGAGGAACCCTCCACTTTAATTCTTGCCTCCAAACCTTCACATATCCTCATAATTAACCTTATTATGGTATCAAGGAATGCAGGTGTTTCCATTGTTCTGTTCATAAAAGCCCAGCTTACTCTGTTGAATGCTTTTTCTGCATCAAGACCCCCAACATCACTTTCTATTTCCCTCTGGATCATCATTGCTCCGTTAATGTTGTCAAATGTTTACCTCACACTGATTCATATCTATCAAATTTGACAGTGCCTTTGCCATTCTTTTAGGTATATATATAAACACTTTATAATCATGGTTTAAAATTTAAATGGATCTACATGAAGTTGGGTCTGATGGGTCTTTACTGTCTTTATGTATAACAGCTACCACAGCTTTCTTCCAAGATGCTGGTGATTTTCCTTCCTTTAAAATACTGTTAAACAAAACCTTCCAAAACTTAATCACTTTCTTCCCTCCTAATTTCCAGACATCCACGGTAATACATTCTGTTCCTGGAGAATTTCCTGCAAATTGATTATACATCACTGTTTTTATCTAATCTCCTCCTATCCTAATTGTTAGTTGTTAATTGTTGACCCTCATCTTACTCTAACTTGATGTAATTATTTCGTAAATATTTCCATTTGTGCTCTTTCTTGATTTCCACATTTCTCTGCTTTATACAAATTTCATAATTTTTCCAAAATATGTCTTACACTTCTAAAGGATGTCTGGATATTTTTCTTGTTATAGGCTCCCTAAGTTTGGAAACAACCATTTCTACTTTCTGTTGCCAAAGCCGTTGTGCTAAATGTTTTTGTGGTCTGGACACATTATCAAAAAATAGTTGCTTAACAGCAGCCTTTCTAAAGTCATTCATATTATTCATACACTCATTTATTTTCTCTTTAGCACTCTGCAGTTATGCTTCTTCTTGTTCTGTGGGATTCCCCTAATTCTAAAATACTTTAACCTTTGTCAACCCCTCTAAATAATTACTATTACTTCTTAACCATATCACTTTCTTTTTTTCTACCATAGTTTTAAACTCCATTTTCATTTTATCCACTCACTATTTATAACTTCTGAAGAAATTTCTTTCTTCCCCTAATAACTCTTAAATAATTTTCACTAGCCATTCATTAAATTACTCTCTTTTTAATAGGTAGGTGGGAAAGTGCCACTGTCTCATTTTTATTTCATAATCCTGCATTTTTAGTTTAGTTCTTATTGGTGCATAATCTGAAATAGTTATTGGGTATGTGTCAAAGCTTTCAATTAAGTGAAATATAATTTCTGTCTAGTCTAGCCCAGTTATAGTACTGTGGGGAATAATATGTAAATTCTGTCCTAGTTCCTACTACTGAATTCACATCTTTCATACCAATTATTTTTCTGAATTTCTTCAGTTATCTACCCCCTTTTTTATATTTTCCCCTCAAGGTCCCCCAGCTACATCTGTAATGTTGGGAATCAAGTTTTAGTCCCTACGTATAAGTAATGTTCCGTGTTAAAAGCTGATTTATCCACCCATATTTTTCTTAAGCTGTATAATAGCAGTTCTTGGAGAATATAAATACATACCAGTGTATCACTATTGGATTAGTGTAATTACTCCTCCTTTCCTTTGTCTCTGATATTCTGCTAAATATCTGTCATGAAATCCTTTCTTTATCAAATTCCCATGCTCACTTCTTTCCAAATATGTATCCTGCAGCATTTCTATTTGCACTGTGCACTTCTTAATATGGTTTATTACTCTTTCCTTTTTGTCTATACATGTAATGCCATTTATGTTTCCAGATAATGATAATGATAAGAAGTTATTGTTCTCACCTATTATACATGACAGTTTATTTGAATGTGTATTTACAACATTTGTGTTACATGCACACGCTAATGTTTGGTAGGCTGATCCTTTTACACAGTTGTTGCCTGACATCTCCATTTGAACCTATGTCACATTTTTAAGACTATTTCTTTTAATGAAAACCCTCAAACAAAAGACTAAACACATTTTCAAAACACCCCCTAACCTATTAACTTAGAACAAACACATAAAAGTATGTACATATTAAAATAAAAATTAAGTTTAACCCTCCAGATAGGAACACTTACCCCAAATTGACAGCTACACCCACAGGATTACCTATCCTAAAATTAAGGTTACCCATGCTAAAGTGCATGTTACAGCCTATGCTCCCACTTACACTGATTACTGTCTCTTCTTTTCTAATCTTTAGTCCCCTACCAGATTTGAAATACAGCTTGCATGCTTTCAAAAAAACCCACTAATTTTAACCTTAAGAAAAAGTGCACATGCTATCTTTAAATAAAACAAAATTATATACCGTACTATTAAATGCATTAAAATATTAAGGCTGCAAGGGAAACTGCTATCTATTATTCACTTCTATTTACTTCAAACTTTATTTTTCACAGAACTGCATGTTCTTGTACCTTTAAATTTTGCATTTCCTTCAGCAAATAATGCTGATACTCTCAAAATTAATTGTTTGCACCTGCATATAATTTATCTCCATGAAAACATTGTCAACAATGAGGAAAAATACAACTAACAACTCTGCAGATGCATGAAGGACACTTTGTCAATTTCACCCACAAGAGAACAGAATGTACAACATCTTGACTCCCACTGAACATTTGCTAATGGAAAAAAAGGGGAAAAAAACAAGCTAATGTCCTTACATATGCAAGAAATGTGGCACTTCTCATGGCTTTCATTGTGTTGTCTTATTTTTCAACACTATTTGTTTACAAAAAATCACTTGCTTATAGATTAAACCAAGGTCATTAATCCAGACAGTCACCTTTGCAAAAATCAAGGAAAACATCTCAGCTCTACAAATAATATAATCATTGCACTTTTACAACTCACCCCAATTCCAGAAGCTCAAGATCACAGCGTATTAACTTAAATTTGCTTTGGTCCAGCATGTCTTCTCTTGTTACATTTCAGAGCCTATATTTCTTACAACTGCAAAAGTACTTGTTTACTTTAATATCATTATCACAGACAATCATCACTGAAAAGACTCTCCACCTCCACATTTTAAATACCCAAATGCTTTACTACACACCATGCAGTTTATATAATGAAATGTTTTCTACAAATACTGTTAATACAAATATTGTTTTACTTACAGTTATCCTTTTTCTTATGAGTTTCCTTGTAAACATTATTGACATGAAGTGGGTATATGCTTTACAATCCACCCACAAGTTTAACAAACTCAACAACAGTTCAATCTTTCTCAGTAAATCAATTTCACAAATGTGAGTGATGTTTTATAATCTCACATTTATTTACTAGTTTCAATTTTGCTGGTCTTCTTCCTTGTTCCATCACCTAATACCAGACTCTGGTTCAAGTTCATGGTACTCCTGATTCTTCTAGACAACTACTGTGTTTTTTCTGTGCTTTTTTTCTGTCTGTTAAGAACTTTCCTGTGGAACATTGGAAAAGGTTTCACTGGCAAAGTCTCTCTATGAGTTTTATTGTCAGAAGAGTGAGAAGAAAAGTCCCCTTCTGTTTGATGGCTCAATTTTTGTTGGAAAAACTTTTATATTTTCTCCTTAGCTTGTTCTGTATCAAAAATGTGTTTGGCAAAAAAACTTTGATGCTCCAGGAGAAAATATGTTCTGAAGACAGTTTGATACAGCATCTTGAATATCACACCTGCCTGTTGGCATTCCGTATTTGCTGTGATAAATGTGCTTCTCTTCTGCATGGTATACATTGAATAACCATTTGCCTCCAACACTCTGCTGTCTCCAATTTTTTTATACTTTTCCCTTCTGCCACAGTTTTGTCAAGATCAGCTCTTTCTGTTGTGATGATTACAACTTTCCTAATACAGGTCTTGGCTGCTTTCTCCTGGCCAGGTTTAGAGCATATCCTCAATGTGCCCTTTCAGTTAACATATCCTGTTGTGGAATACCAGTCCAGTTGCTTATTTGTACTTTCATAAAATGTATGCCATCTGCTCCTTCCAGTTTTGCTGGTATAGCAGAAAATCCCAGGTTTCGATGTGCACTCTGTCTTCTAACTATACCATTTTTTGAAACAGCTCTACTTGAAAAGTTTCATACTCAGCCAGCCTTTTCTTCATTTCAGTCTGATTTTTGCATATCCTTTCATTCTACTGTTTTTCACCCTTTTTATTTAAGTTCATATACTTTGTCAGTGTTTCATCACTTCTGAGTACATTTGATTATTTTTTCATCTAAATTACTGAAAACATCTCCTGTAACAAAGTTGAACGTTGAACTGCTTTTTGCTGAACAGCTACAGGATTGCTTCCAGTCACTGTTTTTTCTTTACCTTTTCTATTTGATTTTCTTTCAGATTCTCTAAATTACTTCTGGTATCCAGGCACTATACTTACTAGCTACTAATTATATTTTACTCAAGCTGCCAGAATTACTAGCTGTTATTTTTCAGTTTCTTTTTTTCACAATGAAAGAGCTGAAATTAAGCTGCTGATCAGTGTGCAGTCATCTTGGAAATCTCACTCTATCCCATTTTGTTCTAAAATGACTACTTGGCTAGTAATTACCTATCTTCACCTGCACTTTTATGTCTGTTTGATCACATATGTATTTATTTATTTATTTATTTATTGACATTTTTTACTGGGAAAGTCTGGGTGAGCAGAGCCCTTTTTCAGAGGAGGCCTGGAAAGAAAAGCTGCATTATACAGACATCATGGACATCATTTGCTTTGTTTCGTCATTTACAGTCAGTTTTATTCATGGACAACAGTTCTATTCCTCAAGCATCCTTGCCATTAGTTATGTCATTTATAAACAATTGTGATTAAAATAACAGTTACATGAGTTGGATATGAATAGATTATTTTTTTTAAATACAGGGAGATATATGTAGTGCAGTATCATCAATATGCCTATATTGTCAGATTTTATTTAAGAATATTTATTACTATAAAGACTTGTTCAAAAATCTAGGACATAGGAAGATAAAATAGAGCAGCCCAAAGAAAGGAGAGAGGGGATGATACACAAGGAAGATAAAGGAGATGAAATGATAGAGGAGGGTATAGTTGTGATTATAGTACTTTTTTGCAGAAGAGAGTTGTAGCACAAATCCATATAGCTGTATTAGTACCAGTTTAACCAGGGATTGTGCAGGTGCAGTTATTTATCAAGTATGCCCTGCTTCAGTTGGCACTTAAAGTCTATCAGGTTGCAGACTGTTAAGTGGAGCTATTAGTAATCCAGTGTGATTGTAGAGAGTATCCTGCATTATTATTAGTTTTAGTTATGGACAGTAATGATTGGTCAGTAGAGCATAAAGGTCTCTTTTTTATGTTATAAACACCTTTGCTGAATTATCACTTATGACATAGGCAAATTTACATTTGTATAACAGTAATCAAACTGTATTAACAAGTTCACATTTAAAGACATTGTACTTCACATATATTGTTATATATCATATAACCTAAGCAACATTACATACATTATTTAATTCCAGACCTTTTTTAAACAAGAGACATCTTTATTAAGCCATCACTTACAACATAGGCAATCATGCACTTTTATAAATGAAAATACACCACACTGACACAATCCTAGTTGCAAGCAATTTACATCATAAACCATACTGATACACTCCCGGTTGCAAACATTATACATCACTTATAATCTACCCAATCATTTTCAGTCAAACATTGTATAGCCTTCTTTTAAATCTCATTCCTCCCGTATAGGTATTGTTCCCATAATTCCCAATTTTTTATGTAGTTTTCTCCTACCCTTTTCCAAAGATCTCAGTTCCAGTTGATTTCTCTCTGTTACTATATTCACTGCTTCTAGTTCAGTTTGTTTAGACTTTGATTTCCATTTTCTAGTAATTGCTTTTATGACAGCCACCATAATTAGACACAGCAAGTCCTTGCCATCTCTAAAGGTCTCTTAGTGTAAAGTTGGATGATAGTGTGAAGAATGGGTATTTTTTTGGGAGGGCCAGGGGGGATTGTACAGTAGTTTGAAGGTTTTAATTAACTGTGGGTATAACAGAGAATTATTTAGTTTGAGACAGATTAGTTGTTTATTGAGAGGCAGTGATGTGATAGATATTGTTGGTTAACTGTGACGTTGGCTGCTTTATTGCAGCATTGTTCTAGTTTGGCGGATAGAGAGGAGTTAAGATTGGTTAGGATAGGAGAGGCATGTAATAGGGTGGGGAGAAGAAAAGAAGTGGCTATGTTTTGTCTGGCAGAGTCACTTAGGTAGTGTTTTACACTGTAGAGGCAGCCTAGCTTCTGGAGTGTTTTCTTTATGGCTTACTAAAGGATGAGATCAAATTTCAGGCGGTTGTTAATAATCACACCAAGTAGTTTGGTATTGGATACCAGTTCTAGATTGAATGACAGCATATTAAAGGTAGTTTTTTTTGGGTGGAGATGGAGTTGAGGGTGAGCAGTAGTATTTTTCCTTTTTGTGAGTTGTCAAGCCAAGCTTCTATGGAGGAGAAGGATTTTTTTGGTCAGTGGAGTTTGTCAGCATGTTGTACTATGGTGGCCTATTTGGCTGCTGTGTTTAGGTCATTGATAAATAAGTTAAGCAGTAATGGTCCTAGGATGGAGTCTTGTGGGTAGTAGTGAAGTAACTAAGACACCAGTTAAGTGAGGAGAAAGAAAGTTTAGTTAGGAGTTGTTGATAGATTGTGTTGAATGCCGTGGATAGATCCAGAAATAGGGCTGAGGTTAGAAGACCTGACTTTCTGTTGTGATTTATCATATTTGTGAACCCTAGAAAGGCAGTAATGGTATTGTGATTTGGTCTGAAACCATGCCTTGAGTGAGAGAGGAGGTTATATGTAGTAAGTTTAGAGTGAATACATGGATAAGGGTGAGAGACTGGTGATTGGTCTATAGTTTCTGAGCTCAACTGATGAGCCACCTTTATGGAGGGTATTATACTGGATTTTTTTACATAAGCTGAGACATATTTTTTTCTTGGATAGAGCAGTTTATTAGAGTCAAGACAGGATATGTAAGGCTATCTGCAATAAGTTTTTGGTATTCGGGTGGAAGTTGGTCAGGGGCAGTGGTTGTTGTCTTAAGGCTGTGTAGGTATTTTTTAATTGTAGATGTTGACACAGAAGTGACTGTGAAGGTGTGTTGTGGCTTAAATGATTGGAGTGGGATGGCTGGGTTTGTAGTTTTGTTTTTTCAGGAGGAATGTTACTGTATTTACAAAATGTGAGTTAAACTGTGAAACAATGATTTGGGAGTTATTGGTTTGGGATATGCTTAGTTATGCTGATTTTCCAGGATTGCCCGATGTATTTATTGATTTCCAGAGGTTTTTTTTTTGGATTGTTTGATGATGATCAACTTTGGATGTTGCTATAACAGACCTTTTTGTCCTGTCCATACACTGTACCATACTCTCCTTAATCTTACATTGTTATGAAAGTTCACTTTACCTTTGTCGTACTATAATAAAATACTATGGGTATAAACTTTGTTAGTCTAAGCACTCATTCTGATCTACATTTCAATGATTTTTCATATCACGTAATGCCTGCATCATGATTATAATACATTTGTATGCTGGCCTGTCATGTGTATCTGATCAATGTTTTTGTTTTCTCACTATTACGAGCTCAAACAGTCATTTTTTTTCTCATTGCATTGCCAAACATTTTATTACATTATGTATTATTTATATTTTTTATTTTTATTTTACATTTGTTAACCAGGAAAGTCCAACTGGACACATATCCATTTTCAGCGGAGGCCCGGGTTGAAAAGCTCTAATAGCATGTCATAAAGAAATTACACAAGAATATCATACAGAGATATAGGTTCCATAGAAACATAAGTTATGTATAGATTAACAATTCCTTTAGTAAAGTCAGCATACAGCATTCTAGTAGTAGGGTTTTTTTGTCTTTCTAAATTGAGTACTCTTGATATTTTGTTACAGAAATAACCAGTGATTATTAAGCTTTACAGTGAAAGGAATTAGGGGACCTTTAGTAGAATCCTTGAGGAGGCAGAATACAGGAATAGGGCATTTAGGCAGTCTGCACAGGATATTTTACTTATACTCTGTATTCTTTTAGTGAGAAAACTCTGTGAATGTTCCAATTGTTAGATATGCCATGTTAGGTACATCCCAAAGGTATATATGTATGCATGCTACTTTCTCTCTGTTTCTTTAGGTGTTTACTAGGCTAACAACCACAAGAGCCTTTTTAAGCCTAGCCATGCATCCCAAATCTCTGACAAGTTCTGATACCATTGATAAATGTAAGCAGGGGCTCAATAGATAAAACATTTACAAGCAGGGGCCTGGGAGATGAACCATTTACACATTTCATGTGTCCATCAGAGACATAGGTGCCAAACAGGGATGAATTTCCTGTTCCCCACCCAGTTGTCCAAGTTACACCTGAATTGGGTTAGTGAGGAACTCTGCTTCACATGGATTGAGAGCCTGTTTCAGAGTTGGGGTAGTCTCTGGGATACATACCTGTCTTTCTAGCAGGTCCTATTTATATCACAGGCAAGGTTTAAGTCTTTAGAACAGGTAATTCTGGTGCTGTTTGTTTTGTGGATATGCAGAGTAGGGTCTGACAATGCCCTGTATGGCAGGCATACATCTCAGTCAAAAGTCTGTAGGAGAAATAATACAGGAAGAGGGCCTTGAGGCAGTCTGCACAGGATATTTTACTTATACCCTGTATTCTTTTAGTGAGAACTCTGTGAATGTTCCAGTTGTTAGATATGCCATGTTAGGTACATACCAAAAGGGGCATTGTACTCGATAGGTCTGATGAATGCTTAATACAGTGGAGTAATGACTTCCTTACATACATACATACATACAAATATTTCAAGCACAGGTATTAATGTTCTTCTAGCTTTCCAATATACCAAAACAATTGTTCCCATAATAAGTGTCCAGGCTGCCCTTAAAAATATCTAAACTAGTGCTTCCCTTAATGTAATTCGATTAGTCTGTTCCATGCATCAGATAGTCTGTCAGAGAACCAATCAGTACACTTCTCATTCCTACAGAATCTTCTACATCGGTTGTCTGATGGCTCTCTGGTACTTTTTGATAACCCCAGATGTAGTTGTCTCTAAATGCTGTACCTACTTAAATAAGAACTCCTCTCGGATATTTGTAAGAGACACTGTACAAGTTCAGATATTTTAGTCTTTCATAATAACTTAAATTTTCACATCCATGGATGCCCTTGGTATATTTCCACTGTACTCTTTCCAGTTTATTCATGCTTATTTTCTGATAGGGTTTCCATATTGTTATTCCATACTCATGTTTGGGTCTAATGTAGCTAACAGACATTGACTTTATCATTGTTGATTTCCTAGACTTTATGAATCTTTTTATGCAACCTATAGTGCTATAACTGTCATTAACCAATTGGTTGATATGATTAGAAAAACTCATAGCGGGATTTACCCATATCCCAGGTCCTTAAATGAGTCTACAGTTTCAATCACTGTGTACTGTATTAAATATTCACCTTTTAATTTATGTCTCCAAAATCTCATATGCTTAATATTTGATATATTTATCAGCATATTATTCTCCTGTGCCCAAATGGCCAAGTTAGTCAAGTTATTTTGCAGACATGCATTATCTGTAACACATGTAATCAGTTTACCCAGTTTCAGGTCATCTGCATATAGACTGTAGAATACCTCAGATGAAAAAATTAGGTCTGAAAGATACAATCTAAACAAGTAAGGGCCTAGGACAGAGCCCTGCGGGACACCCTTACTGTAACCAAGGATTTCACCTGTCCAGTTGCTGTGTGATACTTACCATGTCCTATTTATAAGTCATGCACCTATCCATCTTATCAAGAGTACATCAATACTAGTTGTTCTAATTTATTGATCAGTGTTTTGTGTATGTCCCTGTCAAATGCTGAAGTTAAATCTGTATAAATTACATCACAGCACAGTTTTTCACTCATACCTATTATTATATAGGTTCATAGGTGTGGACTAGACTAATGGCCCTGAAGCCTTTATAAGCCTAGCCAAAAGTATTCCCTGGCATTGTGCTGCCTGACGATAGTTCCCAGTGCCTCTTACAAGCAAGGCCACTGAAGTGATCTCCGGGGTGAATTTTCTATTTCCATTCCACTCATCAAGATTTCTCTTGAAGAGGGCCAGTGAGGTGCTCTGCTTGACATGTAAGGGAAGTCTATTCCAGAGCATGGGCAGTCTCTGAGTTAAGAACCTGTCCCACCAGCATGTTCTGTTGATTGTGGTAATGAGGTTGAGGTCTCTGGACTATGTGGCATGGAGGGATTGGGACTTATTGAGGTGTAGCATATCTAAAAGCGCTGGGTCTGACATGGCTTTGTAGATCAAGCAGAGATTGCCTCTAAGCAGGCGATATGAAACAGTAAATAGCCGGAGTTTTTTGAGTCTATCCATATAGGGCATGTGTTTAAGGCCTAGGAACCTCTTAGTGAGGTATTTTTGTGGTCTTTCCAGTTGTTGCATGTGTCTAGTGAGGTACATGTCAAATGGGGTATTGTACTTGATAATAGGCCTAATGAGGGAAGAGTAGAGAGAGACAATGACCTCTTTCTTCCTGGATGCAAAACCCTTTGTAATGAAATGTGCCACATAGAAGGATTTACTGACCACAGTGGCAGCGTGATTGTCAAAGGAGAGGTTGCTGTTAACGTGTGTTCCCAGATCTCTTATAACACCTTCAGTGTTCAGTGAACTACCATCGATGTGGTAATTCATGGGTACCTAGTTTTTCCCAAAGGGAAGGACGATGCATTTTTTGCCATTGAGCTTAAGCCATGGTTCTGACACCAGTCATTGGTCTCTGTGAGGCCTTTCTGTAGATTGTGTACATCATTTGGAGAGCTAATAATGGCTCCCAGATGTTCTTCGTGTTTCACTGTTGCAGACATCACACTTGGGTTATCTGCCTGCAGGTAGCCCTCAGTCCCGAATACCAGAGTCTTGGGATTTCTGTGTCAGATGCTGTCGCCTCTTCCATGATGTCAGGTCGTCATGGGTATAAAACATGCAGCTGATGCCATTACATCAGCTTTTCTTGCCGCGTGAAAGCCCAAAGCAGAAGCAGTTCACAAGTGCCGGTCGGCCGCTTCCTGAAATTTTCGTTTTTCGAGTTTCAAACCTGAAATCTTCTAAAGCTGAGTACCCCATTGGGGATCCTTTTTTCTTGCTCTAACCAATGTCAGAAAAAGTTAACAACTCTCTTGCCTGTGGAAAGCAAATACCTTACAGAGATTTTCATTCTTACTGTGTCATCTGTTTAGGCCCAGACCACAACGTTCCTCACTGTAGGTTTTGTGCCTTGTTTAATGCCCAAACTATTTGTCGTCAGGCTATCTTTGTCGCAAAATTATTTCGCTCTCATTCTCTGTATTCCAAAATGGCTTCAATAAGCCACCTGACTACCGATCTTCCAAAAAAAGTAAGGATAAAGACAGAGACAGACCTCATAGGTCCAAAACTGCCAGCGACACTTCCGGTAAGCTAGTCGCCAGCCCGCCAGTACTCAGTGAGGTGCTTTCGCAGCCCCTGATACCTGCTTCTACAGATTCGCAGGCCTCTGCTGAGACCCATTCGGAGTCTGGTATGCCACGAGATGCTTCTTCGACCATGGAACCTGCGGATGTCTCTACCTTGGATGGGTCCGGAGCCGCTGTGCAGGCACCGGCTTCTGAGAGTGTATTTCAACTTTCTGACGTTTGCATTAAACCAAATGCTTCATTTTTGACTAAAACTACAGAGTTTCTCAGGCCCAGAGTTTGCATTACGCCTAGAAAACCGACTACCAAAGTGCATGCTCAAGCCCCCTTGCCACAGAAACAAATGCTTAGAATGGCTGAAGACCTTATAACTTTAATTAGGGGAAGCCAGCCTTCCCACCTCTAAAAGACAAAGAATTGATTTTCCTTCTGATTCTACAGACCATGAGTCTGATGACTCTGATCCCTCTGATTACCAGGATGTTCCCTTATCTACCTATGATGACTCAGATGCAGAGCATTCCATTCCCTCTGCCTCCCCTCCACAGGACTTTTCTTTTGGTGAAACCTTGCATACTTTAAGAGAACATTTCCACTGGGAATGCCAGGACTACCCTCAGTCCAAAAAGAGACTCAGAGAATTTTTAGACTTGCCTCAGCACAGGCCTGTAGCTATACCCTCTGTCCTGGACATTATAGATGATGTCTTCATGGAATCCAGTCTTACTCCTGATACTTTACCACCAGCTCCTAGAAAGCCTGACAGGTACTACAGAGTACCTGACTCTCACAAATTCCTCTTTAAAAATCCCACTGCAGATCCAGAGACTATTTCCCAGGGACCTAAAGGTGTTAAGGCTACTACAGCCAAAAACCCTACCCCTTCGGACAGGGATTCTAGAGCTTTAGACAGATTGGGTAAGAAGGTATATACTTCTGCAACTCTTACCATCAGGGCTTTGAATTGCCAGTTTCACATGTTGAAGTACCAGCAGCATATTATGGAACGAATTAAACAAAAAATGTTGTTGCTTCCAGATAGTACAGAAAATAAAGATTTACAAGAGTTATTGCATTCTGCAAACCAAGTTAGTAAACATACTTTGCAGTGTGGTTTTGATGCCTTAGAAGCATATTGCAGGGCTGCTGTCACTGGGTCTGTACTGAGAAGGCATGCTTGGCTGAAGGAGCAAATCTTGCCAGACCATGTCAAAGCAAAATTACTAGATGCTCCGTTAAACCAGGAAAGTTTGTTTGGCGCAAAAGCAGAAGAAGTTCTTAAAAAGACAGGGTAAAATCTAAAGCTATGCAAACTGTTAAAGATTTCTTATAGGTGCAGCCACCTAGATTCAGTAGGTATTGGCCTTCTAAAAACTGGTCCTTTCCAGTCCCTCCCAGGCATTCTCAGTCCAAACCCAGGGGCAACAGGCCATCAAGACTACAGTCTTAGGGTATGCAGAGATCTAAACAATGGATTGCTCCCTCCTCTAAAACAGGGAGTGGTAAGCCACCCCCTTATGGAAAAAGTTCACAATGACTTGTCTATCTTGTTTCCCAGCAAGGCCCAAGTACTTGCACCCCTGGGAGGAAAACTCGCCCTGCATGCAAAAAACTGGATGTCCATTACCCACTTCCACTCACTGCAACCCCAAGTGGGCTGGCAGACCTTCCTCTAAACCAGTGGGCAGAGGCTCATAAGCAAGTACATTCTCTTTTCAGTATCAGGGCTATTCAACCATTCAGTGGGGGACAAAGCCTGAAGTGAGGTTGTGATTCAACAGGGCACACAAGGGTGGTGCCAATTCACTTTGTAATTCATGTAGAACACAGCCAAGGATATTGTCAGGTACCACTGAGGCTGTATTCTTTGCCTTGGACAGTATGGTCTCAACCTGTGCAGCAGTAATATTGGGTACTTGGCATACCTCTGGTATTGTGATTGGCCCTTTAGGGGGTGAGGGGGGATAAAGTTGGCACTGAACCTGTCAGACAGTATATTGGCAGTGTCTGTTGGTTCAGTATAGGAGTTACCTTTGTGTAGTAGTTCAGAGCAGATATGAGTATTGCCATGCAGGTTTTTGACATAACTATAGAAGGCCTTGTGGTTGTCTTTAGTATCTGCTGCAATTTTGTTTTCATAGCTAGCTTTAGAGGATTTGATAAGGGATTTCAACTTTTTGTTGAGGCAGACAAGGGGGTTTTTCCCAGTCTTGGGACTTCACCTTTTTCTGCAACACTTTCTTCCTTCTGTTGTAGAGTTTGTTTATGTCAGAGGACCACCAGATTGGCTTCCTTGTTTTGGAGGAGAGGGTCTTGGTTCTGTTGGGTATGGCCTGTTCCATGCATTTATGTACGTGTTCATACAGTGCATTGGTGTATTATTCCGCAGTCCTGCACCTATTCTTCATTTGCATGGGCATCTTAAAATTAGCCACCTCTGTTTTTAGAATCCCAAATTTAGTTTTGGAGAAGTTTTCACGGTGGTTACCTTTGCGGGGGGTGTGGGTGGGATGTGGATATCCATGGTGACTAGCTTGTGGTCAGATCTGACCAGGGAGGAGTTGACTATTGGTGTAGAGCAACAGTCGCCCATGTTGGTAATAACCAGGTCAGGGATGTTGCTAACCCTAGTGGGGGTCAGAATGAGCTGGTCCAGGGCATTGGAAATAATGAATTCTAGAAAACGTTGAGCAAGTGTGTTGGTACTTGAGTGGTTTTCCCAGTTAATGGAGGGGTAGTTAAAGTCACCCAGTATGAAGGTGTTGGGTTGGACCTTGATATTTCCCAGGGTGCTTTTGAATGTGGAGTGGGAGTCTTGGGACATGTTGGGGGATCTATAGCAGGCAACAACCTGGATTGTAGTCTTACCCAGCGTTAGTTGTACCTGAAGTATCTCTGATGCGTTATGTTGAGCTACTAGCCTGAAGGTGTGCATATCCTTTATGAATATGGAGACACCATCGCCTTTAGGGCTTCGGTCCAGGTTTTGGGGCCGTAAGGTGCGGTATGAATTATAACCTGGTAGCGCAGGGGTGCTTTATGGTGCTTTGAACCAGGTGTCTGTTACTGCACAGATGTTGATGTTCTCCATTTTAAAGAGTGCTTTGAGTGAGTGCATCTTGAAATTTAGACTTCTAGTACTGAGTAGCATAACCCTCAAATTACAATTGCTTGTAGTTGTTATGGTGGTAATTTGGTCTTCAGGACATTACCTAAAAAAAGGCACTATAGCGGTGGCAAGAGCTTTGGCCGGTGTCTGGAATCCCAGGGGTGACAGATGCAGGCCATCTCTGGTAAAGCATCAAGTTCTGTTTTAGAATATCATGTTACACATGATACATGTAATACATAATAATAATAATAATAATAATAATAATAATAAAAGTAATAATGTTATACATGGTAATAGATCTATTTTCGACATATGCATGGTGATATATGATTTCAGGTCCCAACCTCTCCATTTCTGACAATAACATATCCAATATTATCTTCTCCATTATTTTCCACAGCATGAAAGTAGACATAAGGGTCTATATGACTCTGGGTTTGTGCTACTCCCCTTTCCCTTAAAGACAGTTTAATAAGCACGTGTTTCCAACCTTGAGGAATCTCCCCATATTTATATGACCTAGTGAATAATACATACAATGGCACCGTAAGTTCTTTCTGAAGTGTTCCCAGGTCATTGTTATTAATTCTGTCTCCTCCCTGTGCTTTGTTTGAATCCAGTTTGTGTAGTTCTTTTTCAATATAATCTAAATTTACTCTAGGTAACCTGGATGTCACTAGGACAACTTATTACTCCTTTTGTGGATCCAAATTCTTTTGCATAAGATTTTGTAAATATATATATATATATATATATATATATATATATATATATATATATATATATATATATATATGTAACATGTTATGTCTGAGAATAAATTTTAGAATCTGCATGCAGTTTATCACTTTGTATGCCTTTACTCCTTCCATGTCTTATGTATCTAGAAAAAGGTTTCCTGTGATGCTCAATATCTTTATATAAATTGTCTTCAAATTTTTCTTGATCTTGTCTTATACTATGCTTAATCTGTTTGTCCATCTAGGAACATAAACAATGTCTAGTATATTCCATCCCTGGTAGTTTTTTTTGCAATCTGAAGCAAATGTTGTTCCAGAATATGCATTGTGATTAATTTCCTTACTAATTTTGTTGAATCAATATTATTCCAGTCTATTTCTGGTAAATTTAAGTCCCCAGCTAATATTATTATTCCCTCCTGTGTTTCATGCAAGAAATGTATGAATTCCTCTAAGTCATCTGCACTTGACTTTAGGGGTCTATATACTCCAACAATTATTATATGCTCCAGGGTTGTCTTTATTGTCATAGTTACAGTCTATAGTATTGGTGTTATCGCTGAACATGTAATAATCACAGGTCTCATAACTATCTTTAATCCCTATCATAACACCTCCACCTGATTTTTTGTTAGAATGTATAGGATCATAGGAGGTTACTAGGCTATTGGCCCTGAGGCTCTTATAAGCCTAACCAAGAGTTTAGCCCATGTTTATACAACTCAGGGCCCAAAGTCCCTGTCCAGCAGGGACACAGGTGGAATCCCAGGGGTGTATCTTCTGTTTCCCATCCAATTATCCAGGTTGCGCTTAAAAAGGGAAAATGAGATACTCTGCTTGATGTGGAAAAGAAGTCTATTCCACAGATGGGGGGGGGGACTCTGGGATACAAATCTGTCCCCCCAACAAGTCCTATTGATATCACAGACCAGGTTGAGGTCGCGGATATGGGTTGCTTGAGTGGAGCTTGACTTGCGGATATGCAGCAGTCCCAACAAGGTGGGGTCTGAGATTGTTTTGTATGCCAGAGAGGTCACCTCTGAAGAGTCTGTATGAAACTGAGTAGAGAGACAGGGCTTTTGGCCTATCTGTGTAGGGTAGATGCTTGAGGCCCTGGATTCTCCTGGTGAGGAACCTCTGTGATCTCTCCAGCTGCTGCATGTGTTTTGCAAGGTACATGCTGAAGGGGGCATTGTACTCAATAATTGGCCTTATAAGGGAAGAATCCAGGAATGTTATGACCTCTTTGTCCCTGGATGAGATATCCTTACTTATGAGGTCGGCCATGTAGAAAGCTTTCCATACAACGGAAGCAACATGGTGGTCAAAAGTCAGGTTGCTATCCTCCTGGCTGCCCGAATCCCTCACTACTGATTCTGTACTTAGGACTTTGCTATTAATGTGATAATATGTGGGAACATCACTCTCCCCAAAGGGGATGATTATGCATTTTTTGCATTCAGCTTGAGGCCATGTTTCTGGCACTAGTCATTTGTTTGGGTGAGACCCTCTTAGAATATGTCCATATCACTTGCGGAATTGATGACTGCACCCAGCTTGCAGTCATCTGCAAACTTGGTCAGCCATAGCCCACTGGTTTTGGCCTGTACCTCAGAGAAGTATATCCTGAATAACAGAGGCCCCAAGACCGATCCCTGGGTTGCACCACTCGTTACGGGTGTACTGCTTGAGGTGGCTTCCCCTGTTTTAATTAGGTGGGTTCTATAAGTGAGCCAATTTGCTACCCATCTGGTAACATATGGATTGATGCCTAGTTGAGAGAGTTTATCTACTATGCCTGAGTGGGGAATTGTGTTGAAGGCTTTAGCCGGCTCAAGGTAGGCGATGTGCACTGTCTTCCCCTCATCCATGTCTTTGGTGACTGTCTCAAAGAAGTCGACGAGATTTAACAGACATGACCTCCCCTTGACAAAGCCAAACTGTGTGGGGTCAAGTGTTTGGAGGTTCCCAATGTTCCTGTTAATGAGGTCCATGAGACTCCATTCCATGGCCTTGCAAATCAATCTAGTTAGGCTGATGGGTCTATAATTTCCTGGATCAGTGGACGCTCCACTTTGTGCAAAGGGATGACAGTGGCTGTCCTCCACTCGGCTGGGACAAAGCCGTTACTCAGGCTTTGGTTGAATAGGATGCTAATGGTGCTGCAAGTTCATGCCTGAGTTCATGTAGGATGCAGCCTGGGATGTTATTGGGTCCCACAGAGGCTGTATTTTTTGCCTTTGAGAGGGCAGTGATGGCCTGTTCCATAGAGATAAGCAATGGGGGGCAGCTACTGGGGATGTCCTGATTTACTGATTGGGAGGGGACAGAGGGGAGAAGTTTTCGCTGAATCTGTCATCCAGTAGATTGGCTATATCTACAGCATTTTTGTGTGTGGTGTCCTTAACCACTAGTTCTGAACAGATCTGGCTGATTCCTTTGATTGTCTCTAGTAGATGTGGCCAATTTGGACTTGAAGTTGGCTTTAGAAGATTTCACTCTTATTTACTTATTCAGGCTAAAGAGAGATTGCTTCCAATTGGGCACCTGCTCCTTCTTGGTCCTGGACTGCAATTTTTTTCCTTTTGTTATATAGTTTATTTATTGCAGACAGGTTGAGTCTTCCTTGTGGAGGAAGATTTTGTCCTGTCAGGTATTCCTGATTCCATGCATCTGTATAAATGCTCCTATAGTATTAAACATTGGTGCCAGTTCCTACAGTGGGGAGGGGCTGTAAAGCTGTTTATACCATCCCTCAGGAGGTTGTAATCAACTTTGGAGAAGTTTTTTTGTTTGACCCTAGCTAGAGGGGGGTCAGGGGAGATGATGACTTAAAAGCGACAGCTTTATGGTCGGATCTTACTAGGGAGGATGATACCGTATGTGTGCTGCAGGGACTACTCATGTTGGTTAATATAAAGTCTAAGATATTATCATCTTTTGTGGGGGTATCGACTAGCTGTTCCAAGGCATTTGCATTGATAAAATCGAGGAATCTCTGGGCATTTGTGTTCTGGCATGAGTAGTTTTTCCAGTCTGTGGTTGGGTAATTAAAGTCACCCAGGATCAGGGTAAAGGGTTGAATCTTGGTAGATCTGAAGAGGTTCAGATAAGTGGAGTGGGCATCTTGAGACAAATTTGGGGGCCTGTAGCTAGCTATAATTTGAATAGTATGTAACAGTAAAAACATTTATACCCTGACAGAAATAGTTTCCCGTCATTCTTCTTTAACCATGTTTCACAAACAATAATAACATCAGACTTGTGGGAATGTAGCAAATCTTCCAATAAACAAAGAAAAACTTTATTATTAATGCTGCTAACATTAACAACCATCAGAGATGCATTAAATGTTGCTATCTGTGAACTGTTAAATTTTCGACCTGGCAAGACTCCTGCCTAGTGTTTATCAAATATTGCTAAATATCTGCTGCAAACATTTTCTTCCCTGATCATGACAAATGCATGCCATCCTGTCTGAACACACGTGCTCAAAACTAGGCTTGGATGCTATACACATTTCGACATTTTTCCGTGTAGGCATTTGCCCCAAAAATCTTTTCATTCACAGTGACCTGACTATCATTTCTATAGGTGATTTGTGAAAAATACATCCTAACGCCAGTACAAGCTATACTATCTAAGAGGGCTGTCAGTTCCCTACTAACAGTCAGAGAATCCTTGTGGATGAGATTATTTGTACCGAAATGAATAAAAACAAATATGTACTTCCTTACGTTAAGGTGTTTCAAGGCTTGCCTCACATCTTCTATTTTTGCTCCTGGCAAGCATAACACTATTTGATGTTCATTATCTTCTCTGCAAATATAAGTATCAGTTCCTCTAATAACTGAATCTCCAATTACAATAATATCTTTGCTGACAAGCTGTGAAGATTCTTCATCTCCTAGTACAGTAATATCTGTTGTATCAATTGTTACAAAGGATAGATCTCCATCACCATTAGTCTTATTAATCCCACTGTTTTCATTCTGTATTAAATTCTCATCCAGCTGACATTGTAAATCCACAGCTTGAGCCATGTAGTCAGCATCTATTTTTCTCTACTTTTTTCTTACAGTAATGCTCTTCAATCCTTCCACATTCAATTTTGCTTTCTTCCTTTTCTCCTGCCCCTTGCCTCTTTATTCTACTTTCTCTTTTGGAAAAATGATGAATTTTTCTGTAGACGGAAGGTATTCTGATAGAAAAATACTATCATTCCCTGTAACCTGTGTGTTACATAACAAAGCAGTGTCATTTTCAGTACATATTCTCTTTACTTTACAGACATTAATCAGTTTATTTTTGTTCCTTGTTATTTGTTGTGAACTTCTTCCATTCTTTCTTTTTTTTTGTTTCCTTCTAAACAATCCAGATCCTCAGATTGGTGAATGCTTGCATCCAGAATTCCAAAGTTGTCAGGGGCATCGTCTTGTTTCATAGGGGTTGAACGATCTTTGCAGACAATAGATGCATCATTTCCTAAATGTGTTCTATTTGTTCTTTGCCTAACGTTATTTATCTCACCAGTTCAATCATTAATATATGAAACAATAGTTCTCTAAGCCATGCCACTTGCACAAGTGCAGTCATCATCAGTAATTCTAGATTTACTTCTAATAATGGTAAGCAATTCATCTAACTTTTGACATGAGGAACACAGATCAGCAGTGTTATCAGGTATTACCTTTAAATATGCATAACATTTATTAAACTGCACAAGATATTTGTGCATTAGCAAATCATTAATTGCATACTCATTTAAGAAATCCTTATTCAGCTTCAAATGAATAAAATATTATAAAACAAAAGAATTATCAAAATCAATAACCACAGAATTCAAAGAGTACTTAAATCAACTTCTATGACAAAAATTCCACAACCAATGCACAACTAAATGCTAAAGTATGTACAGTAAAGTTGTTCTGACTGTACAAGTTCTGCAAGCTAGACAAAAGCTGTAATTTCTTTACATTGCTTGTTGACTATCACTTGCAGTCACACTTCTTTTTAACAGTAAAGATCAATAAATCACAAACCATTGTCCTCTCTGCAGTCTGTGTGAATTTATAGATGCCTAGTTCCTTTGGAATGGCTAGAGCTTGCCTGTCTAAAACCTATCCCTTTCTAACAACCAACAGTGAAATTAAAGGTAAAATAACAAAATATGACTCAAAGTATATCTTGTTAACAAGCTATGCCTTCCTACCTTACAAACAGTGAAAAACCATGATAACAAGTGAAGCATAAATTCAAATAAGACTTCTCTTACCAGTCAACTCCACAGTAAATCACAAACCAAGGTAGAATTGTCTAGATATGCTCTTCCTTGGACTTAGATACCATACCTTTGTTTATAAGTTGTGCAACATGGATGATTTCCTCATCAATGGTTTCCTCACTGCTGTAGACACATGATGGTCAAAGGCTAGATTACTGTCTATGTGTGTCCCTAAGCCCCTGACTACTGGGTCAGCTCTAAGGGGTGTGTTGTCAATATGATAGTTACTAGAGGTGGATGACTTCCCAAAGGATACTATTATGCATTTTTTGACATTTAGTTTTCATCCATGTCTGTGACACCAGTTGTTTGTCTGTGTCACCCCTTCCTGGAGAACATTTTAATAACAGCTCCTAATTTGCAGTCATCTGCAAATTTAGTCAGCCAGAGACCACTGCCATTGGCCTCGACTTCATATAAGTAAATTGCAAAAAGGAGTGGTCCAAGGACCAGTCCCTGAGGAACTCCCATTGTGACTGGCCTCTTTGTAGAGGTGGAATGTTTTATTTATGTTGTGGAGCTTTTTTCCTGGGCCTGTGTTGCAAAGGGTTTTTCCGCCCAGTTGGACTTTACTGGTCAACAAAAGCAGTAAATACATACATACACATAAATAAATTGTGGTGACTCACTTTTGGTCAAGGCAACAGTGGTGCTCCCTTCTCATGGAATTGGCCAAGGGAAATTGCCACAACCTTCCTCACAAACTGGATCTTCTCACCCAAGACAAGGGGAGTTTGATGCACCCCAATTTAAAACAATTACAACTGACTGCTTGGATGATTCAGTTTTAATGCCTTTTAGGCACCTTGTTTCTGACAATGTACAGTAGGTACTAAAGGAGGCAAGGAAGCCTGTTACTTAGGAAATCATGTTGGTAAGTGTAAGAGGTTTGTTAGTTGATTCCAGACTTATAACGGAGCGTCTTTTAAAAATCTCTTTATGCTGTAAACTCCTTTTTAGCTGATTTGATGCTGATTTTGTACAATTTGTATATAGCTTGCCCACTGTTTCATGATTCTGCTCTGTTACATAACTTGTCTCTAAATATCATGTGTATTGCCTGTCCTCACTGCACTCAAATCATGAAGTGTACATAGGCTTACTATGTCTCATATTGTAAAATTTAGTCAGCCTTACGACCCTTTTAGCATATGTATATATACATTTATGTGTGTGTGTGTGTGTGTGTGTGTGTGTGTGTGTGTGTATATATATATATATATATATATATATATATATATGTATATATAATGCCATTTACTGTATTTGCTCTTGTTACTTTTGATCTTTCATTATTTTTTTGTCTGATTATAATTGTTTGTGCTATTGTGGATCTTTTCTCCCCAGGCCTCTGCTGAAAAAGGGCTTTTTGCTTAGTGAGACACTCCCAGTCAACAAATGTCAAATAAATAAGTAAAACTCGGTCCCACTAAGGGTTTCTTTAACACTGGTTTTACAATGTTTGTGTGAGTTACTTCCCTCTGGCCTGTCTTATTCCTCTGTCAAGGTTCCTCTGTCAGACATTTCTGCTTGTCTGCTCATGGATCCTCCCCTTTCATCTCAAACTTTGGTTAAAGAATTTCTGAAATGGAGTTTGCACATAAGATCACCTTATAAGCAGGTGGCACCTTCTTCGGATCTTAACTTTGTGCTATAAATGTTAACTCTTGTTTTCTTTTTCTCTAGCTCATCAGTCTGGTTTTTGGTTCATCACTTGAAATACTACCTTTCTCATTGCTCTGACATTTTAAGAAATCTGTCTGAGTTGTAAGCTCTTATGGTGGGTGAACCTAATTTGATATTCCATAGATCACATTCTCACATATGTAATTAAGCACAAAGCCATTAATTCCCAACAACCCTTACTCAGAAAGGTTAGAAACAATAAAAACTTTGACCCTGCCAAATTCCAACAAGAACTAAACTCATGTAATTGGTCTATTCTAAAACACCTCCCCTTAGAGGAAGTAGTTGCATACTTTAACAACAAATTCCTTGAGATCCTTGATTTGCATGCACCTGTTCGTTCAAAGAGAACAAAGGCAAAAACTGCGCCATGGCTTTCTAAACTCAAAATTACCCTTAGAAGCAAAGCATGGGCTTTATGGAGTTCTTCTAAAGACCCCCAAGATTACATTAAATACAGGCAATCCAGGAACTAAACTAAAAAATCCATTTTACAAGACAAAAAACAATACTACTGTAATTTACAGACAGTAAATCAAAATAACCCTCAGAAGTTTTGGGCAGGTTTAAATAATCTACTACATCCTGGACAAACTTCAACCCCAATCCCTGCTGCTACTATTGATAAAACCCCTGAAGATGTTTCTGACAGTTTGAACTGATTATTTACTGAAACAATTCAAGCCCTAGCTAGCCAACTACCTCCTAGCTCCCCTGGTCCTGAAAGTACCACCCCTAGAAACATACCCGCGTTCAGCTTCCAACCAGTTGCTACTTCACTTATCCGTACCTTGATCAAAAAATTAAAACCCACTACACTTTCTGCTGATCAACTCCCTGCTGAGTGCCTACAAAAATCAGCTGATGCTATTGCTTACCCCGTCTCAATACTAATCAATCGAACCATAGTAGAAGCTAAAATTACCACCATCTGGAAAATATCCTATGTAATCCCACTTCACAAAGGAGGCAGCTCTACTGAATTCTCCAATTATAGGCCAATAGCTATACTCTCTCCACTTGCAAAGATTATGGAAAAATGTATTCATAGACAACTCATGCACCACCTAATCCAGAATCACCTTATGGCAGACACTCAGCATGGCTTCTGTCCTCATCAAAGCACTACTTCAGCCCTCCTAGCCTTTACCAACACCATAAACCATAATCGCAACAATAATTATATATCTTCAGCCCTCTTCTTGGATCTTTCCAAGGCATTCGATATGGTTGATCACCAACTTTTAATCCACACCCTGCAAACATTCTGTCTAGATACTAGAACTCTTCAATGGTTTCAGTCCTACCTGAATGATCGACAGCAGGCTGTCCTCTGGCAGAACAAACTCTCTAATCTTCTACCTAACACCCTTGGAGTACCACAAGGCTCTATACTAGGGTCCTTGCTGTTCTCCATCTTCATTAACGACCTTTATACTGTCATCCCAAAAGTCAGCTGTATCCAATATGCTGATGACTCTACTCTGGATTTGCTAAACCACATCTCCAATAGATTTATGGTCAGCTACGCAGACCACCTTTAATACAATAGAAAACTGGCTTTCTGAACGTCGTCTGATCCTAAATCCCCAAAAAACTAAAATGCTGTTATTTTCACCAACACGTAGGTTTACTGCTTTCATCTTTACCATAAATTCAAATGATGGCAAAATAATCTCCCCTGACACCTCTACAAAACGATTAGGTGTCATCATAGATACTGATCTAAAATTTGACCTACATGTTAACCAAACTATCAAAACCATCAATAAAAAACTAGGGTCACTTTACAGAATAAAAGTCTTCCTAACCCCTCCAGCTAAAATTGCCATAGCTCGCTCTCACCTTCTTTCAAATCTTCTGTATGCATCCCCTCTACTCTCAAATTTAAACAAGACTGTCCTTAACAAACTCTCAATTTGCTACAACCACATTGCCAGGTTTGTCACTGGGCTGCCTTTTAGGACACATCATTGCATCAAGCTAAATCAGCTTGGGTGGCTTGAACTACCCAGCCTAATCCAGTATAACCAACTGATTATGGCCTATAAAATCCTCTATAATCCGGACAATACTCCTGCACTTAAAAATATTATCACCTCCTATAACATTCCTAGACCGCTTCAATCCTCTAACAAGCTACTAATTCAGACTAGAAAAATTAATAACACAGCCAGTGACTATCTCTTTGCAAACTCTGTAAGTAGACCCTGGAACTCTCTTCCAACTGATATTACCTTACTTTCTACCTTAGGTCAGTTTAAAACTAGACTCAAACAACATTTGGCACTTAACTGGCTATGTCAATGTATCAAGCCTGGCTAACTCTCTCTAGAATGTGTAAAAATCTGTTAACCAGTTTACTGTGTAATTTAATTTAATCCTGATTTACGCTCGGGATTAACTCTAACCTGTGGAACTTGTTTAACTTACTTACTTATGTAATCACTGTAAATAGTCTGTTTGTAATATGTAATGCTGTATCTGCTTACCCTTTGAGCTTTTCTCCCTGGGCCTCCACTGAAAATGGACATGCATCCAATCGGACTATCCCGGTCAACAAATGTAAAATAAAAATAAAAAATAGATATAGGGAGACTTTAAGGAAAAAAATATTCATGCCAAACGTGGTTTCCAAGCTCATGTTGAATCAAACCATCAATCTTTCTATTTTATTAAACAAAAAAAAAATCAGGGAGAAAGGATTTTCCATACACTAGATGTGCATATAACTCGAGTACTGTCTTGACAGAACTTAGTCCTTTAGGAAAGCTGAACAGCATTTGATCTGTAATAAAGTAACAAAGAAAGGGCAACCATTTTTTTTAAACAGGCTGTATCCAGACAGTTGTCCTTTGCTATTACCTTTTCTTATTTTCACCATGGTAAAACACAGTTAAGACATTTTCTGCCAGTGCTTTGTCTTCTTCCATGGCTTATTGGAAAGGGTTGGGCTGTAGAAACATTCTAAAATCAGCAACTTTGTCATCTGGACATACTTTTACAAAGCATTACAAGCTGGATTCCTGTTCTAGGGCCAGAGCAGTCTTTGCTAGGATCATTCTCCAAGATTTCCTGAATTTTAATCCATTCCCCTCCAAGGGGATATAAGCTATGGTTTGTTTGTTTGTTTGTTTGTGTCTTTCGGCTTTTCCTGGTTAAGGGTCGCCACAGCGGAAATCCGGTCCGCTAATGATTGGCAGTAGATTTTTACGTGACGGGTTGCCGGCCCTGACGCACAATCTTCAACAAAGGTACGCCTATTCACACATGTCTCCACACAGAAGACACTCTAGCTGAGAATCGAACAGGACAACGTCTTACTGTGAGGTGACAACGCTACCGCAGCACCACCACCGCAGTGGGATATAAGCTATGGTAATCTACCCATATCGCTAAGACTACTGCAGCAGTGATTTATGATAAACATAGTACAGTTGTGTAAGTTGCACTTAACATAAAAGTATGCTACTGCAGTAGACACTCCCATCTTCCACCCCTTCATTTTTCATTTAAATGGGGTTATTATAATTATGAGTTAATAACTTTACCTGTTTTTCATGACAGGTAGTCTCCCATTTTTCTTAGCAAGAATGTCCTGAAGGTTTTGGCACCCAAGCTGCCATTTTCTCTACTTGTAGCTTGAGATAACAGCAGCCAGGACTTATGTGTGGAGGGATCCCAAGAATTTACAAGACTGGCCTGCTATTATATCCTTGGGCAGACTGTAATCCCATATAGCTGTGGCTACTGCAATGATTTAATTGAACATCTACTGTCAGGGCAAGTGCACCTTACACAACTGTACTGTCTTTGCTGCATCTTCAGTAGTTCAGCAGTTGGCTAGCATCAGGAAATTGGGCAGATAAGTACCTTGTTAGGGACTTTCCTTGCATTTTTCTAAGAAAATTTATATTATTTTTTGGCTTTTATCTGAGACAAAGGGAATGTGTTTTGTGTGGATATCAAATCCTGTATAGAGATCCCACACAGCCTGTCTTTTCTGTTTAGGAGAAGAACATGACATCTAGTTGTGCCCTACTTACTTATTGTTTAAACCTAACACCATAAGGAGCTGGCTTAGATACCTTCAAACTTTTCATAGTGAACCAACAGCTTAAAGCCCTTACTTAGCAAGCAATGGAGTCTTGTGTCAGTATCTCAGATGTCCCTCTTCTGGTCATGAAAAAAGGAAAAGTCCCCAGCCCTTGATAGAAAACTCTGCTGTGGCCATATTGGAGCCCTAAAACCATTCTTCTGCTGCTTCCATCTCCCCTGGTGCTCCTCCTTGGGAAGCCATTAAGGGTCACAAATCTATCAAGTATTCCAGGGCTACTGATAAGAAAGAACCAAACTTGATCAGATTGGAAGGGGATCACTATGTCCCGCAGCTGTCATTTTCTGAAGAGGTGCTTGAATACCAGGAAGAAACCTGGACATCTGAGCAGAGTTTCTTACTGGAGTTTGCCAAGAAAAAGAGTGAGCAGGTGAAACACCTCTCCACCCCTGGTTCTCTTTTGCCAAAGGTCTGTTTAAGGCTTTTCAATTGCTTCAGACTGATTCTCCAGCATCTGCTCATTCAAGAAGAAAGCGATCTACAGCTCTTTTGGATTCAGAATCTGATTCTGACATATTTTTATTATGCTTCCCAAGTCTCTTCACCTGAAAACTGAAAATCACAGTCTGAAGAAACTACTTCTTCAGATTCTCTGGTGGATGAATTGTCTTTCTGTGATATTATTGGAATTACAACATACGTGTTAAATAGGAGCATAAGGAAATATAAACCTAGCAGGGGAACTATGGTTTTACAAGTAGACACCCCTAAACCAGTGGCTATATCCCTGATTATAGTAATACTTGAAGATGCTTTCAATTATGCCAGTACTTCTCCTGATAGTCAGACTCCCACTTCTAGGAAACCAGGTAAACTGTACAAGGTACTTCTTCCAAAACCCCAAGGCTGACACTTCAGTTACTTCATTAACAAAAACATCCGTATCTAAACATTTGGCTGTCTCAGACCCAGTTCCATCTGACAGAGATAGCAAAGCCTTTGACAAATTCAGAAAAAAAAGGTTTACACCTCTTCAGTCTTAGCCTTTAGAACAGTGATTTTCCAAGCTCATATGTACAAATACCTTTTGGCATCTTTAACTGACATGAAGACAGCTATTTTTGACTTACCTAGTTCATAATTTAAAGCCTCTTTAGTTTCAGTGCTTTCCTTAGTCACTTGAGTTACCAAACCTTCTTTGAGATGCTCATATGATAACTGCTGATGCAGTATCCAGGGGTGCAGCTACTGGATCAGTCATGTACACATTTGCATGGTTATGGACCCAAATTTAATAGAGGATGTCAAATCTGAAATTCCTAATGTATCCCCTCCCCACAAGGATAAAAAGATTTTGTTTGCCAGTTCATCTCC
This sequence comes from Protopterus annectens, assembly GCF_019279795.1. Taxonomy (NCBI): domain Eukaryota; kingdom Metazoa; phylum Chordata; order Ceratodontiformes; family Protopteridae; genus Protopterus; species Protopterus annectens. The sequence goes on from NC_056737.1 coordinate 887,858,636, forward strand.
TAATGTTCTCAAGAGATTTGGTGAAAGAGGACAGCTAATACTAAAATACAGTAGATATTTCCCTTCTACTCCTGGACCACTTAAAGGAGACCATTTAACAGGCACAAAAACCTTCAGGAAAGTAAACCTTTAAGAAGTAGTGACAGGGCAGTTCTAAGAAAGTGGAAAGAGCATTTCAGGTCCAGTTGTCCCTCTCCATCCCCTCCCCACTCTGGCAGCCATCTAAATCTGTCTCTAAATCTTTTACTATGGCACCAGGTTACAGCATATTCATGGAAATTAAAAATCATTCAGAACAAATACATATGGCAATCAGGGTTGGGAGGATGGCCTAATGGTGAAAGTGTTTGCCTTACAAACACAAGGTACAGGGTTTGAATCTCACAGGGGATAATTGGCTAGGCTTAAAATGGCTTGCAAGGGCATTTAGCCTAGTACTAATCTATAAACCTATATATATTCATCTAAACCTAGGAATTAAAACTAATCCAGAAAATCAAACCTGCCTTTTACTTCCCATCATTGCTCACATGCTCCCCAGTTTCCCCTGGTTTAATAAAATCTGTATCAAAAAATCAAAAAGAAAAATGATTCTATTCAAGAATATTTCTGGTACTCAGGAAGGATGGAACCTTGGCACCAATTTTGGACCCATCTTTTCTAAATCTCTACTTAAAGTTTTCAGAGTTTAAAAAGTTTTAAAAAATGCAGTCTCTCTGTCCCCCTGATTCCCCTCCAAGTTCATGGCAACTATAGGTGTAAATGATTCATCTTACTATATACCCATCCACTTTGGTGGCTTTTTAAGATTTATTTTTTTTTGGTTTCTGTTTCACATTTTTAGTTCTCAGCCTTACTGTTTGATTTGTTCACAGCTCCGAGGGTATTCACAAAATGTCTAGCATTAGAGATTGCTTTTTGCAGGCTACAAGGCATCCTCATCTTTCTCTAGCTGTATGATTACCGTATTTTTGCAGATTCTCTTCAGAGCTGTGAAAAATCTCTCCTCTCTGTCAGAAATGTTATACAGCCTGTATTTCAGACTCAGTCTGGAAAAGTAATTTCTCATTCCTTCTCACAGAATAGCTTTTCTAGGATACCTGCTAGGCACTTCACAAATGATGGTATTCCTGTCTCAGGAAAAAGTAAACTTTTTCTAAGAACAAGTCCTTAAGTTTTCTGTGCAACCTCACACTACAGCAAAGCAATTCCTCTGGATATCATGATACATGGCATCTACAATTCTTATGTTACCTGTCACCAGATTGTTCATGAGAAAAATTCACTGATTTCTCAAATCAGGTAAGATCCAACACCAGCACCCTCTGTCTTTTCAAATCCCTGTACTGAATTGTGTCAGAACACAACTTCATTGGTGGATAGACCAGTTGAGACTTTATCTTCTTCTTCTTCTTTTGGCTTTTTCCCAGTTAGGGGTCACCACAGTGGATCACCTGTCCACTCATGATTGGCAGTGGAGTTTTACGGTGTTGAGTTGCCAGCCCGGCACCCAACCTTCCACAGAAGGCACACACACACACACTCACACCTAGGGCCAATTTAGAGTGTCCAATCCACCTACAGCATGTCTTTAGGATGTGGGAGGAAACTGGAGCACCCAGAGGAAACCCACGCAACTACAGGGAGGACATGCAGACTGTGCACAGAAGGCACCCCAGTCGAGGATCGAACCAGAGAACCTCTTGCTGTGAGGCAGCAACGCTAACCACTGCACCACAGTTGAGACTTTATCTGTGTCTTCCAATTTCCCTCTTAGACCCTTTACTGTCTGCAGCTATGGTTGCAGCAGACTTTGTCTGGGAGGCTGTATCCAAGTGAAGCAAGGTCCAGGGTCTTTGTGATCATTTCAAAACAAAGCGTATAAATATCAACGAGATGATGCCATTGATAAGTGCTCTGAGAGGCTTAAATCATCTGTTTACTCCAGGATCTCTATTAAATAATCACAAACAATGCAACTGTCACATGGTACAAAAACAGACATGGGGGAACTAGGTTCTACCACTTTTGCAGCTCAGGTATGATAGCCTAGGAACTAACAAACCAACACAAACTATCCCTCTAGGTTACGTACATTCTCACAGGGCACAATGAAACTCTCTGAGCAGGACTAGAATAGACCGCCGTGAATGGAATTTACACACATTGGTCCTCCAGGAGGTAATTCAGCTGTGGGAGCTCTTCAAGTAGATCTGCTTGCTCCATCCTCAACAGGCAGTTGAAAAAATGTTGCTGTATGAGAGGTGACTTATCTTTCCCATGTATGAGAATGTTCCTATGTACCTCCCCTCCCCACTTTTCTCCTGATAGCCAGAGTTATTTTAAAGATCCAAAAAGACTCTGCAAAAATATTTTACGTTCCTTCTGACCCAAACAACAGTGGCTCTCCCATCTCTTGAAAATAGCCAAAGGCAATTACCACAAACTTCCCCACAGGCTGGACTTACTCACACAAGACAAAGGGTTTCTGATGCATCTCAGCCTGCAAATTATTCATCTGCCTGAATAAGAGAATTTTTATTCCATTTCAGTCACCTACTTTTAGAGGGCATGCATCAGGTATTAAGGAGGCTAAGAAACCTGCTACTAGAAAATCTTATTTGGCCAAGTGGAGGAGAGTTTCTGGTTGGTACCATAAAAAGAGCCAAGACCCTTTTAACTCAGCTCATTTGGTTCTTTAATATCTATGTGAGTAGTAAAAATCTGACATCTCGTATTCATCTATTAAAATCCATTGTTTGGCTATTTTGCCTCTCATATTTAGCCCCACTTTCTTTCTTGTCTCAGACAAAATAGTTTTTGAAAGGGTACTGCACATTAATCCACACGATCCTAACTTTATAGTAGAAAAATGTACAGTGCTTCCTTTTGAACCAACTCACCTGGCTGATTTAAAGTATTTGGAAAATAGTGTTACTGACTGCTCTGATTTTGGCTAAGACAGTATGCAAGTGGTAAACAGTCTTATGGTAATTCAGCTTTATTTTGCCTTTCATTAGGATAGGGTATCCTTAAGAACCAAGTCTTCCTTCATGCCTAAGGTGACACCATAATTCACTTTAACTCAAGCTATACATCGCCCTGTGTTTTTTCCTGAACCCTAAAAAATCAAGGATGTCCACAGACAACTCAGATGCCAAACTGACATTACAAATAACTTTAGAACTTCAAATCAACTATTCATTTCTTATAGAGGCAAGAAAAAGGGGCAACCAGAGTCAAAATAGACTATCTCCAAATGGCTATCCTATGCTATCCACTTTTTTATTTTCATAAAAGAAAGACATCTCCCTTCAAGGTCAAGGCAAACTCAACAAGGGCTATTGCTGTTTCTAGAAATTTCTTGGAAAGGGGTGGGCTCCATATGTATTCTAGAGGTGGCAACTCAGTCATCTGCACATGCCTTCATGAAACATTACAAGATTGACTCCTTCTCCATATCAAGAGTAGGTTTTGCTAGGACTATTCTCCAAGGGCTCCTGTACTCAGACCCTTCTTCCTCCACCCTTGCTATCTAAGCTTTGGTAATTGTTCCATGTAGCTTAGGTTACTGCAACACTAATCTAATGATGAATATAGCAGAGTTGTGTAAACTTACCGTATGTTCGAATAGATCACTGTTGCAGTGTAAATGCCATCCTTCCTGCCCCATTCTTGATTTCTGTATGTGTTTATTGGTACTTGTTTCCTTTCCTTACCTTATCTGTTTGCCATGGGGGGATCCCCTTATCCCTACATTTCTTCTAGCATATAGCTAAGTACATTTGGGCTCTAGCCTCCTTTCCTGACAGGCTAGAAGCATATTCATTTTGGGCTTGTGGAAGGCATGCAAAAGCTTTGGATACTGGCCAAAAATCTTATCTTTAGAAGGCTATGTCCCATATAACTTAGGCTATTGCAACAGTGATATATTTGAAAATCTACTGTTTTGGTAAGTTTATTTGCACAACTGTATACGTTTTCAGTCTTTCTAATTTCAAAACATATTTTTTTTCAAAATACAGTATTGTTTTATATGTATTATAGTGTAGCATTTCACGTTGCCACCAATGAACATGGCATTTCTTTTTCATGATATGCTAATTATAATTATGTATTATTTTACAGGGGATCAGCAGTCTTTTTAGCTCATTAAAAGTTGTTCGACTTCTAAGACTGGGACGTGTTGCCAGGAAACTTGATCATTACCTGGAATATGGAGCTGCAGTACTTGTACTACTTGTCTGTGTTTTTGGACTTGTGGCCCATTGGCTGGCATGCATTTGGTATAGCATTGGAGACTATGAAGTAATTGATGAAGCCACCAACACAATAAAAAATGGTAGCTGGCTGTACCAGTTGAGCATAAGCATTGGTAGTCCATTTCGTTATAATACCAGTGGCTCAGGCCAGTGGGAAGGGGGGCCCAGTAAAGACTCCTTGTACATATCTTCCCTTTACTTCACCATGACAAGCCTTACAACAATTGGATTTGGGAACATAGCTCCAACCACTGATGGAGAAAAAATATTCTCAGTTGCCATGATGATGGTGGGATGTAAGTACATATATAACTTCAATTTTATAATTATTTAAGGTAAGTTGCACTGTTGCATAGATCTTAAGGTTATTAAGCTACAATCACATTTAACTAACTGCACAGGTCTTCTTTGCATATTCATTTGCTTTAAATATGATATTGATTTAAAATTGTTTTAATAATGTGCCAGCCACTAAGTTCAGAATTGATGACACTTTAGATGTATTGATTTTTTTGGTTAATGAATTTTGCAGTAAATAATTATGCCACTTTTGGTCAAGTATTTTATGCCTAGCAGTAGTAATAACTCATTTTATCATCAGTCAAGATACTTTGTATGCAGAAAAATATATAATGCTTGATGTTCTTCATTAGATCAATGTTGCAGTAGTGTGAAGCTATAGGAGACACATCCTGCCAAGGATTGGATGACCAGTATACGAAAACTTTGGGAGACTTCCACATGTATCATATGTCAAAGACAGCATGGGGTGCACTGGTATAAAATTAGACATGATCTACACTCACCAAGAATCAGAAATTTCTTGCTGTTGAAGATTTCAGTCAGACTTTGTCTTTGCTGCATCTTCAGTGTTTCAGTGGTGGCTTGTTCAATATTTTGGGCAGATAAGTACCCCTGTGGGATATTTCATTCCTTTTTTGAATACAATTAAAATTTCTGCTTTTGACTAGGAGAAAAGGGAAGTGTCTTTGTGGAAGATAGATACCACATAAATAGTTCCACACAACCTGTTTATTTGTCTAGGGGAGGTACACAATGTCTGCTCTTGCCAGATTTACTTGTCTTCTCTTTTCTTTTGCTCTCAAGATAATTAGAAGTCCAGCCTTAATATTTTTCTTGAAAATCAATGGCTGAAGGCCCTTATTCATACATCTATGGATATCAGCTTGACATGCTTGGATGTCCACCTTCCATTTCCTAAGTAAAGACAATCCATTAAAGAGGCTTCCAAAACTTTTGCCTTTGGCCTCTTTTCACTGTTTTTTAATGGATGACTCTGGTCTGACTTTGTTAGAGTCCTCAGACTGTTCATCTGATATTCCTCATCCCTCTGGTGCTTCTCTAAGGGATGCTGCTAAGGAACCTGACACATCCATAAAGATCAAATGTATGGCTACTGCCGAGATGGGAGAATCCAGTGTTGTGCTCTTGGAAGGGTCAGACAGCATCCCACAATTGTTGTTTAGTGACATTTCTGGGTCTATCACTTAGATACCCTAAGAAATCAAACCCAAAAGACCAAGCACCTTTCTTCTCCATCATCCCTTCTGCCAAAGAAACTACTGTAGCATGGTATAGTTTTACAAAGAATCTTTTCAAAGCCTTTCAGTCTTTACAGTCTTCTTCTCCAGTTACTTCCTATTTAAAAAGCAAAAGGTCTCCCTCACCCTCAGACAGTGACTCCCTGTTAAAGATAGAGGAGGTTCCTGACTACAGAGGTGTAGCTGGCTCAACCAGCACTCTGTGCCTGTCCCACAAACTAGCCCCCCCCCCAGCTCTTCAAGTGAAGAGCAAAGAAAAAAGAATCTGCAAATAGGTACCTGGGGCTCCTAAAATGCAGGAGCCAATTAAGTTCCATCTCTGTGCCCTAACACCAAATATACATGCCCACTCCCTCCTGCCCCAGCTCTTCAATAGAAGATTAAAAAAAATGTTCGCTATCAGGTGCCTTGGGCTCCTGAAATGTAGGAGTCAATCAGGTCCTGTCTCTTTAACTTGATCGTCACTCTCCTTTCTCCCATTTTATTTAAAAATGTTTTATTTCTTTAAAACTGTAGCAAACTGCTTGCTACAAATGTAGCAAGCAGTCACTGCAGTTTATACCCTGCAAGGAGCATAACAGCTCACAGGTTTTACTTTAAAAAATTATTAAAACCAAAAACGAAAGCAAGAAAAACAGAAACTTTTTGAAAAAAAAATGCTCAAATGGAAAAGCCACACATCGGACCTAATAAATAACCAGGGTGAAAGATCAAAATGCCATGGGAACAAAACTTTAGCAATAACTGCTACTATAAGTTAAAGAAACAAACTGCAACATGTATACATGTTTTAGCACTTTCGTCTTTAATCTATTACAAAGACTTTTTCAGAAACATGTAGTGCAGCAAAAAACATTCATTAAATAATCTCCCATTTAGTCATGTCACATTTCCCTCCAAAAATGGTAAAGGTCCCATTCATAAAAAAACACACATTATATAATGTAAAATATAAAATAACTAACTTACTAAAATGTATTTAAGACAATTAATTCACACATTCAGAACTTCAATACACATAAATAGCATACTGTAAAATTAAATTTTCTATAAACAGTTGATGTTAATATTTTCGTTTAAACCTGACAATCTATCAGTGTCTAGAAAGATTTGCCAGTTTATTTCTTTTACTTCTATATAGTTGTTAAAATCACCCCCAAATGGTGTTGGTTTAACATAATAAAAAAATAAGCTTCCTAAAATCATTACATATAAGTGAATGTTTGACAAGTGCATTTTTTCATCTTTATTTTTTATATCCAAGATATGCTCTGATAGTCTCTTATTTAATTTTCAGATGTTTTTTCCCACATAAAAACTCTGATGTGTCACAAATGGCCAGATAAACTATGTAAGTGGATGCACATGTGAATTTATTTTTTGACCATATCTGTAAACCATTATGTTTCAAAATCACGTCTGAACCCTCATATATAAAGCTACATTGTTTACATCCATTGCATTTGAACATCCCCTTCCTTAAACACTCTCCTTGGGAATTAATATGTTCAAAGATCTTCTGCAAATCCCATTCCTTCTTACAGAAAAATATTGGTTTATTTCCCAGAACTTCATTCAAATGTCTATTGCCTACAACTATCTTCCAGTTTTCATTCATAATTTTCCTAATGCTATTAGCATCCATGGAAATGGGTAATTGAAATCCAATAAAGTTTTTACTTTTATTTTCACCATATCCATTGACATTGTTATTAATAATGCCTGAGTTAGAATTAGTTGTTCCACTTAACAAAATGAGTGGAAATCTTGAACTTCTTAAACCCCCATCTCCTCAACCACCTGATCTAAGTATAGTTCTGAGTAACCTCTATCTGTAAATAACTTTCTCAGATGTTGAACCTCCTTATAAAAAGATTCATCTGAACTAATGAACCAGCTAATCTGAATGAATTGACCCTGACCACGTTCTTTTTCATAAAATTCAGATGTTGACTATTAGCCATAAGGTAATTATTAACAAAAGTATTTTTCCTATGTACACTACTTTCAAATTTGCCTAAAAATACATCCATTGTGAGTTCACACCCAAAAAATAAATTTTCACACCTTTTCCACCCAAAGAGAATCTCAAAAAACTAGTACTAGAATTCAGGTCATTAATAAATATATCACCCTCTTCATAGTTACCTAGCCACACAAAAAAAACAGATCATCTGTGTATCTTTTATAAAAACCCACATTTTGAAATTTATTCTGAGTACATAAGCAAATGTTCTTGTTTCCATCCACACGTGACAGCATTTACATATGATGATGCCTAGGGTTACCAGCCGTCCCACTTTGCGAGGGACAGTCCATCTTTAGGCAGTTGTGTCCTGTGAAAAAAATTAAAAAAAATGGCAAATGTCCTGTGATTTTAGGACAAAAATATTTCCTAAGTTTTCTTTAATAGTTGGATAAAACAGTTATTTTGTATCTGAATCACCTAAATGTTGTATGAAATGACACAAGCAACTCAAATGCTACAAGAATAAGTGTTTATTTTGGCAAAAAAGTGAATTCTATCCTTTGTACTGGTCAGGGGTATGTTTTGTCCCACAAAATCTGACATTTCTTCAAAAAAATTCCCACTTTGGGCCTTTGAAAAGGCGGCAACCCTAATTATGCCATCCTGGCACCCTTGCCATTCCCCTTTTTTGTCTGTAGGAAGTTTCGTGTAATATAAAAAAATATTACCTAAAACACATTCAGTTAATGTAAAAAAAGTATTAACAAATGTATTATCTAACTTTGCTATTCCAAGCGTATAATCTCTAAAATAATCAAGTCCTTCTCCCTTTGGGATTGCCATATAAATTGCAATAACATCAAGTGTAAACATACAATTTTCTTTTCCTGAAAAACAGTATTGTCTCAAGGCATCTAATAATGCCCATGAATATTTCAGATAGTAGCCTGACTTCTGTATAACTGGATTAATAATCGAATCAAGAAATATTGATATAAACTCAGTTTTTGTACCACTCTTAGAAATAATCAGTCTAAAAGGTGGATGATTTTCTTCCCCACATAGTTTATGTATTTTAGGGATTCCAAAGAACCTACCTAACTTTTGAAAATCAACTTTTTACAATTAAAATAATTTAATGTCTATTTCTACATTGTATAATAGGCCTAATAATGCATTGTTTAAATCCCTAAAATGACCATTAATTTCATTCAAGGACACAGCCTCATATAAATCAGCATCAGACAAAGTATCTAAAATAACAGTATTATAGTCATTGATATTCATTAATACTATCCCATTCCTCTTGTCTATTTTCATAATATGTAAATACTGACTTGTTTAAGATCCAATAATGCCTGTCTCTCATCTTTCGTCCTATTATAAAATATGGAAAGCAACGGAGAAGGCAACAATCTACTAATATCCTTTTCACATGCTTCTAAAAATGAAGTGTGTAATGTAGTGTAGGATTAAAAGAACATTTTTATGTAAAAGAGACATATCTCTCTCTCAATATCCACACCATGTAAAGTATACTCTAAATTCAATTTCCTCATATATAGCTTGAGTATTCTTGCTACATGAAGGAACAAATGACAGTCTTTCCATTAACACCATCAAATGTGTAACCTTAAACATAAAATCACTGTAATTACACCCAAAAAATTACTATAATTCACATTTTTAAATGGATTTATTTCCCCCTCCATCTGCCTTTTGTTTTGTTTGCCTTTCAGTGTCCGTTGCTTTATTCCACGGTTCATCCCTTGGGGTTCTGAAAAGGAGAAGATGTACAGACTGCATCAGCATATCTCCCCTTGTGGAATGAGTATTAGATTCACTACTATTTTCATTTCCTGCAATATTATTAGCAGGATAATAACTAGTATTGTTATGTTCAATGTCTCTTATAACATTATTTTTCATGTTATTACCTGTTGATTAGTCTCTACAATATTCCCCACTTCTTTGTCATTATTGCTTTTTAACGGAAAACCTTGACCAGTTGCATAAGCATTACAGTCTCGGTTTACCTTTTTACGTTTCTGTTCAACAGCTGTTGCACACTGTCTATCCAATTTGGCCCTATTTTGTTGAATAAATTCATCAGTCTTCTTAATATGATCTTTGAGCAATTTAAGTTCTTCTTTATAATTATCTGCCTGTAACTTCATCATCTCAAGCTCAGTATTGTTAAACAAATTAACCAGTTTTAAGTACAACTTGCTGTTATACTGAATTCCGTTGGGAAATTTAAAACATTTTATCCCAAATGGAGCTTGTTGCACATTGATACAATGTTTTGATTAGAAAACCTACAGTTCTAAAGTTTTAAATTTGAGCAAGTATTTTTCTAGCTCAAAAAACTTGAGTTTACATTCCTTAAGAGACTCAGTAAATACTGGAGCATTTACTTGTACTGTCATTAAATTATTAAAAAGATTTACTTTCACCCCTGTAATATTCTCTACATTAAACGGAATGTTGACATATGAAAACACAGAAGTTCTTGGTCGTTTACCTTTTAAACTGCCATTTCCACTAGTTTGTGGTTGTCTAGGATCAATCCGTTGTTGTCCAGAACCAGAAATACTGACAAACCCACTTGTATCACTGAAACAGATTTTAGAACCAGGATTGCTATTCTGCAACATTGTAAACACCATTTGTGCTGTGGAAACTAAATTTCCCAAAGATTCACTTAGTTCCAATAATTCCAAAGGTACTGAATGTACAGTCACATCCAGAATGTCCTCTAAGCCACCATCAAAGAAATGGACTGCCGAAGTGTTGCTGGCTTCCATTCCAAATGTAAACCAATATTAAAACCAAAAGCGGAAGCAAAAACACAGAAACGTTTGAAAAAACTGCTCAAATGGAAAAGCCACAAACTGGACTTGATAAATAATCAAGGTAAAAGACCAAAATGATGTGGAAATGAAACTGTAGCAATAACTGCTACTATAACTTCAAGAAACAAACTGCAATGTGTACATATGTTTTAGCGCTTTTGTCTTTAATATATTACAAAGACTTCTTCAGATGCATATAGTGTAGTAAAAAACATTTATTAAATATTCTCCCATTTGGTTATGTGACAAAACCTTTCCAAAGCAAACTTCAAACTACTTGCATCAGAAGTGGAAAGCTTCAGTATTCCCTTGCAGAAGGATAATGATATCCAGGATGCAGAATCCTACACCAAGGCACTTTATATACATCTTCAGGATTGCATGGACCGTGCTATCCCAAATAAAACCAAGACTCCTTCCTCAAGCAAGAAGAAACCAGTCTGGTGGACTCTGGCCATAAGCAAACTATACAATAAAAGGAAGAGACTTATACAAAAAAAAGGCCAAATCTCAAGTAGAAAAATCATCACTGATCAGCATTAGTAAGAAAATGAGGGCCCTCATCAAGTCAACTAAAGCCAGTTTCGAAAAGAAAGTTGCCAAGGATGCCATGGATAACCATAAGGCCTTCTATGGTTACGTCAAAAACCTAAATGGCAACGCTCAGGTCTGTTCTGAGCTAGTACAAAATGGAACAAAATACACTGACCCCACTGACATTGCCAACATCTTGGCTGACAGGTTCAGTGCAAATTCCCCCCCCCTCACCACCTGCAGGGCCTATTACTATTCCAGGGGATTGTGCAACTCCAATTATTACTGATACGTTGGTTAATAAGGCTCTATCTAAAGCTAAAAACACTGCCTCCATGGGACCAGATGGTGTCCTGGGCTGTGTCATACACGAGCTCCAAAATGAATTAACCCCGCATCTGAATACCCTGTTCAGTCTCAGCCTCTCGACAGGATATGTGCCCATAGAATGGCGCACATCAACGGTGGTTCCGCTGCACAAGGGTGGGCCCACAACCGACCCTGGGAACTACCGACCAATAAGCCTGACCAGTCTGATCTGTAAGGCAATGGAGCGAATCATTATGGAACTCATAAATGGAGAGATTGGGAACCTCCAAACACTTGACCCCACACATTTCGGCTTCGTCAAGGGCAGATCATGCCTCCTGAACCTGGTGGACTTCTTTGAGACAGTTACTCAGGCTATAGATAAGGGAAAGGAGGTACACACAGCTTACCTTGACCTTTCTAAAGCATTTGACACCATTCCCCATTCGGGTATTATTGATAAACTCACCTACCTGGGCATAAACCCGTACGTCACAAGATGGATCGCAAACTGGCTCTCAGACAGATCCTACAAAGTAAGAGTAGCGGGATTTATGTCCGAATCCAGACCAGTAACGAGTGGTGTGCCTCAGGGCCCTGTCCTGGGGCCCCTCCTGTTTGGCATATACTTCTCAGAAGTACAGGCAAGCACTGAAGAGCTGTGGCTGACCAAATTTGCGGACGACTGCAAACTGGGTGCTTTAATAGAGTCTCCGGCCGACATGGATATCCTCCAGAAGGGCCTTAATGAGAGTGACGCATGGTGTCAAAGGCATGGTCTCAAGCTAAATACTAAAAAATGCGTAGTAATCCCCTTTGGAAAAAACAGAGTACCCACAAACTACCACATAGGAGGTAACCCCCTGAAATCTGAAGAAGTAATAAGGGATCTAGGGACCCAAGTAGATTGTCAGCTTTCCTTTGATAACCATGCTGCCAAGGTGGTTAGAAAATCCTTCTATGTGACCCATCTGATCATGAAAGGGTTCGCATCAAGATCTAAAGATGTAGTGGTGCCCCTCTACTCTTCCCTGATCAGACCCATTATTGAGTACAATGCACCAATTGGAATGCACCTGGCCAGGCATCTCCAGCAGCTGGAGAGACCACAGAGGTACCTCACTAAGAGGATTACTGGCCTCAAACAGTTGCCCTATGCAGCACGATTGAAAATACTAAGGCTTTTCTCTGTTGCATACCGCCTTCTTAGAGGCGATTTCTGTCTAACATACAGAGCCATGTCCAACCCAGAACATGCTCCATCTTAGCAAAACCAAATCTACTCGAGCTACATGCTCTAGGGATATAAACGTCAGCACAACAATGAATAGAACATGCTGGAGGGATAGATTCCCTTTGCAAAGACTTCCCTTGCTATGGAACAAGGTCCCGATCTACATAAGACAGAACCCCTCACTATCACTCTTCAAGAGGAACCTTGAGTGGATGGGTAACAGAAAGTTCGCACCAGGGATCATACCAACAGCTCTACTAGATAAGGGCCAAAGGTACTAGCTGCTAGATCAAGGGCCTAGGGAACTAACCAAAGGGGCGGTGAATACCGCACAACGTGGCTGGGCTAATATATGCCTTCGGGCAGATAGCCCAGTACCTACCTATGAACCTATTTCCCTCCAAAAATGTTAAAGGTCTCATTCAGAAAAAACACACATTATATAATGTAAAATATAAAAACACTAACTTACTAAAATTTATTTACAACAATTAATTCACACATTCAAAACTACAATACACATAAATAACATATTGTAAAAATTAATGCAACAAGCAAATGCTATGGACAGTGTAGACCACACAGTCAAGGCACTACAGTGCTTTGATTTTACTAACAAAACAAAGAAAAAAAATATTTTTTTAGATTTAACTGTAGCAAGCAGTTGATGAAGTTTAGACAACACACGGAGCAGACTTTAGTACTCTGATTTTTCTAACAAAAAAAAGAAAAATGTGTTTTTTTTTTACATTTAAACTATAGCAAACTGGCAGTTGCTACAGGTAGACCACACACAGAGCATTAAATTAGATTTGACCAGAAATGCAATACTGGCTTTTAAAAGCTAGCATTCGTTAATGAGTGACTGAGATCTGCCATTTGCATCCCCCAACACTTTGTGTCCAGGGCAGTTGCCTCTTTCGCCCAGTCTAGCTATGCTACTGCCTGACTATGCTTCCTAGATCTCCTTTCCCGGTACTTTAGAACCGAATCTGAGAAGAATATTTCCTCTGATTTCATCTGCAGAAATGTCTTTTTCTGACATTATTGCTAAGATGAAAGACATCTTTCAAAGGGAATAAAAGAAATCTTAGATGCATGAAACAGGTACTTTAAACTCCTTCATGTGGCTGCTCCAAAGCCTCTTGCCATTCCACCTTTCAGCTGAGCTCTAGAAGATGCTTTTAATTCTGCATGAAGGAGGAAATTATAGGTTAGGGGGAGTTAGGACCTCACATCCAAAGCTTGGGAAGAAGGTAGCAAGGTCAGATGTGATTGGATCTGACAACCTAAAATCACATGAAAATAGACAACATCAGATCTGGTTCTACGACACCCTAAGATAACATTTGAGATTGAATGAGAAGAAGCAGATGACTTTGATTTTCTTTGTGTGGAAGAACTCCTGGTTTGGAGAGACTTAGTTACAGTGCCACCTGTATTTATTCTGAACTATTTCCAGTACCCAGGAATCTGCTGTATTTTATTTCCAAAGAGGGAAAAAGAGACAGATTGGTTTTTAGACTAAATGAATGGCCAAAGTGGGGAGGGGTAGGGTTTGGGGCAAGTATATAGTCATACATTTTTTTTGGTATAGGATAGATTTGAGACTTCACTCTCCTTTTTTTCTCTGAATCCCTTTTTCACTTTTTTTTATATTGTATTTTACCAATTTTTGCAAAGACTGTTTGAAGAATTTCCTGAAAAAGGACCCAGGACTAGAGGGATTGTTTATGATGTACTTTGGAATGAAAAACTAAAAAATCAACTTAACCCACTGAATACACTTCCCTCTTACATCATACCTTTTAAGGCCTTAGCTGCAAAAAGCCAAACAAAACTTCTTTGTCCAAGGGAGCATTAATCTGGGCCTTTAAATCTGAAGGAATATTTTGCATCATATAAACATTTTCGGGTATGTTTGGTCACTTGAGACACTAAAGATTTATGAGTTATGTACTCACCATAACTAGGCATCTGTGTTGTCCATTTTCATTCTTTCTCACTAATAAGTTTGGATCCACAAATACTAGCCTTCAGATCCAGCTCTTGAGCTCCTCTTTCTACTCGTAATGCCCTACTCTATCCCCATTGCCTCAGATCTCATTTGCCACCTTCGTTGTTAGATGCTGGTTCCATTCTCGAGCATTGTAAGCAGTATTTTTTCTTGTAATAAACCTATATCATGTCAGCCACCCTGCTAGACAGGGGCCTGGAGAAGTAAATATTGTGGGAAGAAATATCCAGGGAATTGTTATGGCTAAGCTTGCATAGGCCCTAGGGCCGATAGCCTAGTACCAACCTATGAACCTATATCATGTCAGTCGCCCTGGTAGATAGGGGCCTGGAGAAGTAAATATTGTGGGAAGAAATATCCAGGGAATTGTTATGGCTAGGCTTGCATAGGCCCTAGGGCCGATAGCCTAGTACCAACCTATGAACCTATAATATCAAGTAGTCTATTTAGATAAATCTTCTGAAATCTTGTAGGTTTTTTTTCTTTTTTTTTCCCTTCCTATTAGTTTCACTAGCATTAGGATTTTTCCCGTACCTTTCTCTTAACTTTGTACTCAACTTTCAGTAGTCTTCTTACCATTGTTGGTACATTTTCCTTACCTTTAGGTTTTCTGTTGTATACCATAGCTGGTATTTTTCCCTTTTTCTTTTCATACCCTGTTTTTTGTCTAAACAAAAGTAAGTAAAGTAGTTGTTCGTACTATTACTGTTGTGAACTTGTTTATTTCTTAACTCTGTGATATTCTCCTTGGCCATGTTGGAGAAATCAACTGGATGTAAAAAGTGCACTTCTTGTAGGCATAAGATGCCCACAAGATGTGCATTTATTGTATATGACCAGATCATCTTAATATGGCCTGTTCCATTTGTGCTTCCTTTAATCCCAGAGCAATATTGGACAGGCACAATAAACTGATTCTATAAAGGTTGATTTCTGCTTCTTCTGGGCCTCAAAACCCCTCTAAAATATCCAAAGCCATTTCTTCAGATATCAGGAAGAGATCTCCTCTGTAGTCCCCAAGGGGTTCCTTGGAGCCACTAGAAAAAATTAGAAAATTTTCACCCCGACCTTCTTGTATTCAAAACCTCTTGGGCCGCCATCAGATGTAAAGACTTCATCAGATCAGAAAGGTTTGGCTGTAGTCATCATATCCCCTTTACCATCTACTTCTTCTTTGGATCCTAAGTCCTTGGATCTGAGAACTAGTTCAGTCCATAGAAGTTCTATGCTAGAGTATGTACTGAAACCTGTTTCCCATTCTTTGCCCACTCAACTTTTTCAGACTCCAAAGAAACACTCTCGACCCCACCACAGCATCTTCTAGATCTTCCAGAAATCTGTCAGAGGTGGATGTGGATAGGATGATGCATAAATTCCTCACAGCTCAGATCCAGATGGGGGTCCTTCCAGCTCTGTCCCCTTCGGGATCGGTGAGTGCACCTATGAAGTCCATTGTTTCTCTCTCTGATACAACTTGTGGTTTCAGAGTCCCATGATCTGAGATCTCAGAGAGATTTGGCATCAGATTGTGAGGATTTTCCTGATTGGCTCTGTTCTGATACCCTTGGATTGGAGCGGTTCTCAAAGCCAAGATGTTGGTGCCAGATCCGAGGGGTTGAGTTTGGCTCCATTTTTGTTGAATGTGTCCCTCCTCTCAGAGCCACAGCCCGTAGCAGCTTGGTTCTGATTCTTCCCTTGAGGCTCAGATTTGGGGGTGGCCTCGACCTGCCTTCTTTGGAAAATTTGGATCCGCGAAGGGAGGATCAGGTTTCCTCTGGACTCTCTGCATTCAAGGTGGTGGAAAGGGGCTTTTTCTTAGAGAACCATTGCCTGATGTCTTGGATCCTATCCCCTTCCCTTTATTGGTCCCAAGCTCTGAGTCCAAGAGACCTACTCCACAGGGCCAGCTAGTTCCAGTTAGCCTCCAGACATTCCCACTAGACGAACTCCCCCTCTCTTCCAGTACCGCCCCTGAACATCACACAGAGGAGTTTCCTCAAAAGAGGATGTGTAAGAGGATGCACATAGACTCCCCTATGGAGTCTGAGAAATAAGTCTTTGCAAGATCCGAATGGAGAGATAAGTCAGCAAGCTAAGGAGAGTAGCATTGCTGGAATGGAATTTATCCTCAAGTCTTGGTGGGTACCTTTATGAGGTGGACCCTGTTTTTCACAAAATCTCACCAAGAAAATACTGATATACAGATTGTATTTCATATAGCATATATCATGGACAGTGGTAGGTTAAACAATAAAAAAGATAGCTGGGTGCACAAGACCCAGGATAAAAAAATGCCCAATCCTGGTAGGTGCCAGGAATGGTCAAAATGACAGTGTAGAATTCTCAACCCACAGAAACATCCATATAATGGGGCCAGGCCGGAGGGAGGATGCCCCCCCCCCCCCGTTGTAGAAGGAAGTAGTAGTCCACAAAATTCACAAAAATTGACAGGCCAGAATAGAGCCATAATGATGAAAGAGTGAACTACTGAGGATAAGAAAGAAAGTATGTGTTGCTGCTGCTATGCAAGAAGCTCAGAGTTTTCAGACAGAAGATACGCAAAAAGATTGAGGGAAATTAGAGGAAAGAAAAATACTTACACAAGGAAAACTGTCAGAAGTTTCAAATAAAAATTTATGCTCATTGATGCAACAGATTTGTGAAAAATATTATGTAGACCAAGAAACCTTGGGCTGTTTAGAAAAAGAAGCAGTTGAGGAAGTGTAAAAAATATAAAGAACAAAATCTAGATATCTTTGAAATGTATAAAAAAAGAAATATGGACATGGGAAAGAAAGAGAGATCTGATATGGTGCAATATTTTTGCAAAGGAAAAATCCAAATTAATCAATATAAGAATACAGCACCAAAAATGTTCGAAAAGAAACACAGGCAAAGGCATCCAGATATGGAAAATTTCACAATACAAAAAATAAGATCACAAAGAGAGGAATGTAGAACAAAAGATTAGTAAAGCAGAAGTTAAAAAATAGAAGCTGAAGTTATGGAATACCTGTGAAGTGAAGGATTTAGTGTAGAAAGTCTAACAGAGGTTGTATCACAGCATGATAGAACAACAAGTCTCCCAAGTAATTAGAAACAGGAGGAGCAGGAGACATCTGAAGAAGAAATATGGACATGGGAAAGAGAAAGAGATTTAATATGGTGCAAAATTTATGCAAAGGAAAAAGCAAAACTAATTAATACAAAAAGAGCATCACCAGAGGCATCCGGATATGGAAAATTTTACAGTTCAAAAAAAATAAGAAAACAAAGAAGAAAGTGGAAAAGAGAATTAGAAATGGAGAAGTTAAAGAAATAGATACTGAGGTCATGGATTTCCTGCAAAGTGAAAGATTTAGTGTAGAAAATCTAATTTTGATAACATCATAGCAGGATAGAGCAATGCATTCCCAAATTAAGGAGAAATCAGTGGAGCAGGAAACATTTGATATGTTGCCATATGAAGATACACTGGAGCTTTCCACAGGAAACCAATACCAAAGTTCAGTTGGAGTTGTACAGCAAGGGAAGGAACAGGAAACTGTGGTAACTCTGACACAGTCAGTGTTGTGGAGTGATAGGCCAATGAGTTCCCATATGAAAGAGCAACGGATGACACAGGTTGAAATTGATGAGAAAGTGGCACTGGAACTTTCTGTAGAATGCCCTCAGGAAATGGAGAACAAAGAATGTGGCCTCAATTTAGAAGAAAATGATCTAAGAGAAGAGTTGCTTGATTTGATAGAGATGGACAGACATATTAAGATCAATGAAAGAAACAAACTACAGAAAAGTTAATTAAATAAAAAAGTTAGAAGTTTGATAAAACAATTCATAGAGATTCATGGGATATAACAGAAGTAAGTAGAATATATTACCATGCAACTAAATTAATAATAGACAAAGTCTTACCTCAAAAATATAGGGCATGAAGGGAAAGGAAGGAGAGAAATCATATGCCATAATGGAAGTATCGTATAGAGAAAAGTATAAAGCAATTAAGACAAGAGCTGTCACTGTTAGAAGAGTGTAGAAGAGAACAGATCAAGAAAAAATACTCATTTGTCTTAGCCTTAACCCGTAAGCTGTCTACTTAACAGATTAGGTCATGGGTACAGTTTGGCTCCTAGAAAACAACAAAATGTAT
Source organism: Protopterus annectens (assembly GCF_019279795.1). Taxonomy (NCBI): domain Eukaryota; kingdom Metazoa; phylum Chordata; order Ceratodontiformes; family Protopteridae; genus Protopterus; species Protopterus annectens. Next base: position 887,877,528 of record NC_056737.1, read on the forward strand.
AGTTCATCAGATGAGGAACTGAAAGCAAAACTGCAGTTGGTCAAAACTTTTTCAGATGATATAAGAATGTCATTTGGTCTTGATAAATGTGCAAAAGCAACCTTTAATGTAAGAAAGCTGCAACACTAAGAAAACATCCCTTTAGGATAGGAATGTGACATAACAATGCCAGGGTAATCCTATGGGCTAGGCTTGTAAAGGCCCCAGGGCCATTAGCCTAGTACACACCTATGAACCTATAAAAGAACTTGAGCAAGAGGGAATGCATAAATATTTGAGAATTGATGAAGGATCAACAGTAAAACATGAACACTGGGTTTCATGACAGATCTCAGTGCATGCACCTGTCTTCTTGAACCAGCCAAGGCCCTTTCCACAGTCTTGAAAGTTGACACCACAATCAGAGCAAAGGAAGCTCTAATTCCAAAACATGAACAAATGCAAATGAAACATACTAAGATATATTTTAGAAGACATAAATTAATACTGAAAACAGCACTGACATCTAGGAACAAAGTCCAACCTATAAATCAATTTGCTCTTCCTGTCCTAATGTACACTTTTGGAGTGGTTGACTGGCCCAAAAAGGTTGGACAGGAAAACAATAAGGATGCTTCCTGCTCATCAAATGATTTATAAAAATGAGTGCATACCAAGACTATATATTCCCTGTTCTGAAGGAGGTATGGGCCTCCTCGAAGTTGATTAAATGTATAGATCTGCAATTATGGGACTGCATACATATTTGATGACCTCACAAGACCCAAATGTAGTGAAAGTTTTAAAACAGGAGGAGAATAAGTCTAAGATGACCTCCCTGCATAGTTTAGCAGAACCATATTGGCATCAAGCGGGAATGGAAATCAAACCATAAGTAGATAAAAATCAGGCAGCAACTGAATGTGACAAAAAACAAATGAAAGAATATAAGGTGAAGGATCAGATGAGAAGGCAAGAAATGTGGAATATGCATAAATATAGTTGCAAGTATCGAAAACTCTTGGAACAGCCTCATGTTGATCAGTATCAAATGCAGGAATGGATGAGGAGAGGTGAATTTAAACCAAAAGAAAGATTAATATTGGCAGCCAATATAATGGACTACGTACATGATGGTTTACAAAGTTCATTGAGCATGTGAAAGAAACAGACATATGTAGGTTTTGTAAAACAGAACGGGAAACAGTCGCACATCTTGTGGCTGTTTGTTATATACTAATGGCAGAAAGACTATACTGAAAGGCATAATAATGTGGCAAAACTGCTGCATTGGGATTGTGTAAATATTATAATATTGAAGTAACTGAAAAACACTGCAAGCATGAGCCACAAAGCATTATAGAAAATGATGAAGTTTCTACGCATTACCAACAGTTCAAAAATAGATGCGAGAAATCCAGGTATAGTAGTTCATGAAAAGAAGACAAAAGTAGCATTGATCATTGAAATTGCTACACCCAGTGACTACAGTCTTACATACAGAGAGACACAAAGCCATAAAGTACCAGGATTTGCAGGCAGAAACAAAGGCAATGTGGAAGAAGGATACCCAGTCAATTCCAATAGAGGTAGGAGCAACAGGTCTTGTAAAAAAGAGTTTACAATCACACTTCGATATGTTACCAATACATGTAACTCCGTACAAATTTTTAGGAGTCATTATTGGGCACAGTGTGGGTGCTGAGAAGAACACTTCTGGCTAACATTAAAGACTGAAACAATACTAATTTCATGAACTTTAATCATACTTTGACTTAGGAATGGAATCCATTCCCATCATGGTATTAGAAACCCAAAAGACTTGGAGAAATTAAAAAACTGGACAGCCAGTTCCAGTTAGTCTCCAGATGGTTCCACTAGAGGAACTCCCCTTCTCTTCCGATACCTCGCGTGAACATCCCACAGAAGAGGTTCTTGGAAGAGGACGTGTTGGAGGAAGCACACAGACTCCCCTATGGAGTCTCTCATGGATGACACCGATTTTGATGAGGGAGAAGGATCCCCCAGATCACCACCTAATGACATCTCATTTGATGATATCCTAAAAATCCTTAAGCAAAAGAGTGTCTGGTCATCCCAATTGCCTTCTTCTAAGGAATCAGTGTTCCTGGAGGCTTTTGGTGCTGGACCATCTACGTCTTGGGTGACAACCCCCCCCCCCCGGGATAACCTTATTGACGTGGTATCCCGTTGGGGATGAAAGGAGCGAAACATTGTCAAACCTATACCCAAGCAAAACACCCGGACAAAGTTTTAGCTACCCCCTCCTACCATCCTCACTGGAGCAAAGGAGTCCTGGCTAATGCTATGGTGGTGGAGGCAGCCACTATGAAAGAGCTAGCAGAGCAATGCTCTTCTGTCCATCCACCGAACAGGGAGTCCAGAGCATTGAACAGTTTCAGAAAGCAAGTGTTTGCCTCAGCCACCTTCACTGTGAGGTCATTTAACTATCTGGCACATTTTTATAGGCTTCAGAGGGATCTGACTAAGGAATTATCAAACTCCCTTACTGAGCAATGTCTGCTGAGGACTTCAAATGGACTTCCTCTCAGCTTGCCACTCTTTTGTCTATTTCAAACGCATCGATGAGGCTAATCTCTCATAAAGATGAGGGTACCTTACGAGCCACTGTTTAAAATACTGCCATAAGGAGACACACCTGGATGCAGCTATGCAGTTTTGCAGAGCCCCGTAAGCCATCATTTATTAATGCCTCTTTTGATGGCACTTCCCTGTCTGGGCCATCTGTTAAAGATATGCTTACCTGCAGCAAAAAGGATGGAAAAACCCTGTCTGTCATAGGAATCAAATTTTCTACCCCTCAACAGACCTCCCAAAACCAGAGAGGTGATAAGAAGATGTGGTTCCATACATCTCAGGGGCCTTTCCAGGATTCTCAGGGGGACACTTCCTCCAGAGGCAGAGGAGGAAATTTTAATGGCAGACATCATCCTAGAGGCAGAGGAGACCAACAGAACCATGGCTTTTGGGATTCTTTTTTAGACAGGCCCTATCAGCATTCCTGAAGCGCTGCCCAACTGTTCTACTCTGTAGGCAGTTGGGGGTCATTTCTCTTTGCACTTAGGTGCCTGGACAAATGTCACAAAAGATTTATGGGTGCTAAAAATAATATCCGTAAGTAATTACATACCCTTTTTCCTTCTTCCTCGGTGTAGCAGGAAGAAACGTCCTGATGTTCCACCCAATCAGAGGAAGGAAGTAGCATCATTATCATCATCTTCTTTTGGCTGTTCCCATTAGGGGGTCGCCACAGCGGATCATCTGTTTCCATTTCTTCCTGTCCTCTGCATCTTGCTCTGTCACACCAACCACCTGCATGTCTTCTCTCACCACATCCATAAAACTTATCTTAGGCCTTCCTCTTTTCCTGTTACCTGGTAGCTTCATCCTTTCCAATATACTCAGCTCAGCACATGTCCAAACCAATGTAATCTTGCCTCTCTGGCTTTGTCTCCAAACCTTCCAACCTGGGCTGACCCTCTAATACACCCTTGTCACACCCAGTACAAATCTTAACATCTTTAACTCTGCCACATCCAGCTCTAACTCCTGTCTTTTTGTCAGTGCCACTGTCTCCAACCCATATAACATAGCTGGTCTCACTACCCTCTTGTAGACCTTCCCTTTAATTCTTAATGGTACTTGTTTGTCACAAATCATTTCTGACACTCTTCTCCACCCATCCATCCTGCCTGTACTCTCTTCTTCACCCCTCTTCCACACTCACCATTACTCTGAACTACTGATCCCAAGTATTTAAACTCAACCACCTTTGCCACCTCTACTCCTTGCATCCTCACCATTCCTGTATCCTCCCTCTCATTCGCACACACAGATTCTATCTTAGTCCTGCTGACCTTCAATCCTCTTCTCTCTAGAGCATGTCTCCATCTCTTCAGAGTCTCCTCCACATGTTCTCTACTCTCACTACAGATCACAATGTCATCTGCAAACATCATAGTCCATGGAGACTCCTGTCTGATCTTGTCTGTCAACCTGTCCATCACTATTGCAAATAAAAAAGGTCTCAGAGCTGATCCTTGATGTAATCTCACCTCCACCTTAAATGCATCCATCACTTCCACCACAGACCTCACTGCTGTCACACTACCCTCGTACATATCCTGTACCACTCTTACATACTTCTCTGACACTCCTGACTTCCTCATACAATACCACAACTCCTCTCTAGGAACCCTATCATATGCTTTCTCTAAGTCTACAAAAACACAATGCAACTCCTTCTGACCTTCTTGGTACTTCTCCGTCAACACTCTCAGAGAAAACATTGCATCTGTAGTGCTCTTTACCGGCAGGAAACCATACTGCTGATCACTAATCATCACGTCCCTTCTTAACCTAGCTCCCACTACTCTTTCCCATAACTTCATGCTGTGACTGATCAATTTAATCCCTCTGTAGTTACTACAGCTCTGCACATCACCCTTATTCTTAAAAATCGGTACCAAAACACCTTTTCTGCATTCCTCAGGCATCCTCTCACTTTCCAAGATTTCATTAAACGATATGGTTAGAAACTCCACTGCCATTTCACCTAAACACCTCCATGCTTCCACAGGAATGCCATCTGGACCAACAGCCTTTCCAGTCTTCATCCTCTTCATAGCTATCCTTACTTCCTCCTTGCTAATCCATTGCACTTCATGATTCACTATCCCCACATCATCCAACCTTCTCTGCCTCTCATTCTCTTCATTCATCAACCCCTCAAAGTACTCTCTCCATCTGCTCAACACACTCTCCTCACTTGTGAGTATGTTTCCGTCGTTATCCTTTATCACCTTTACGTGCTGCACATCTTTCCTAGCTTGGTCCCTCTAACAGGTTCCTTTCTCCCTCCTTAGTGTCCAACCTTTCATACAACTCTTCATATGCCTTATCCTTAGCCTTCGCCACCTGTCTCTTTGCCATGCACCTCATCTCCTTACACTCCTGTCTACTTTCTTCATCTCTCTGACAATCCCACTTCTTCTTTGCCAACCTCTTTCTCTGTATACTCCCCTGTACTTCCTCATTCTATCACCATGTCTCCTTGTTGTTCTTCCTCTGTCCAGATGTCATACCAAGCATCTTTCTAGCTGTCTCCCTTACTATCTCTGCTGAGGTTACCCAGCTATTTGATAACTCTTCACTGCCACCCAGTGCCTGTCTTAACTCTTCCCTGAACTCCACCTCACAATTACCCTTTTTCAAATTCCACCGTTTGACCCTTGGTGCTGCCCTTACACTCCTCCCCCTCTTCTTGATCACCAACGTCATCCTACAAACCACCATCCTATGTTGCCTAACTACACATTCCCTGGTCAACACTTTACATTCTCCAATCTCCTTCAAACTGGCCCTCCTACATAAGATATAATCCACTTGTGTGCATCTTCCTCTACTCTTGTATGTCACCCTATGCTCCTCCCTCTTGTTAAAATATGTATTCACCACAGCCATGTCCATCCTTTTCACAAAATCCACTACCATCTGACCTTCTGCATTCCTTTGCTTAACACCATACCTACCCATCACTTCCTCATCCCCTCTGTTCCCTTCACAAACATGCCCATTGAAATCTGACTCTAGTGATATAAAGTGGTTTGAATCATATCTTCATAAGAGACAACAGGCAGTGCTCTGGCAAAACAACTTATCCAACCTCCTACCCATTTCCCTTGGAGTCCCCACAAGGCTCAATACTTGGCCCCCTTCTGTTTTCTAGTTTTATTAATGATCTACATATCAGTATTTCCTCTGCAACCTGTATACAATATGCTGATGATTCTACTTTGATTTTTTCTGCCTCATCCCCCTCCGAACTGCACTATATCACCCAGCAGACTTTCCAAAATGTTGAAACATAGTTCTTAAAACGATGCTTAATCTTAATCACCAAGAAAACCAAACTGTTACTTTTCTCTCCCACCTGTAAATCCTCACCACTCAACTTCTCTGTCTTGTCTAGTAATGGCACCAACATATCACCTGACCCTACTACCAGGCTCCTCGGAGTAGAGATAGACAATAACCTATTCTTTGATTCTCACATTAACAACACTGTAAAATTAGTTAACAGAAAACTAGGCTCCCTGTTTAGAATTAAACCATTTCTTACACCACTTGCCAGAACTTCCATTGCCCATTCCCATCTGATTTCTACCCTCCTTTACGCCTCCTCTATTTACACATATTTGTCCAAAACTAACCTCACCAAACTGGCTGTCGCCTACAATAGTATTGCCAGATTTGCCTCTGGCTCCACCTTTAGAACTCACCACTGCTTAAACTTAAAGCAATTGGGATGGCTTGAGCTGCAAAATCTGATCTTATTTCACCAGCTCTCCTTAACCCATAAAATCCTCTACAAACTTACCAACACCCCTATACTTACTACCCTTATTGCTCCTTATTGCAACCTCAAAAGCCTACATTCTTCTAACAAACTTCTTATATCAACCTGTAAATCCAGCAACTTGGCAGGCGACTCCTTGTTCTCTAACTCAGTAGGAAAAGCCTGGAACTCCCTTCCTGCCAACCTCACTGCTATCTCCTCTCTTCCCAGTTTCAAATCCCAACTCAAAACTCACCTCGTGACTCACTGGCTCTGCCCCTGTTCTAACCCTGACTAGCTTACAATTTGCTCCTAGTACTCTCATTTATCTTGCTTACAAATCTTTACTAAAACTTACTTTTCTGCTATCTTGCTCAATTTGAACACCCTCTATTTCTAATTAATTGCTTATTGTTGCCACTGTAAAAATGTGCTAATGATATTATTATTTTTCTCTGACTATATTTGTAACTCTGTTTATTAATGTTGTCAATTGGAGCTTTTCTCCCTGGGCCTCTGCTGAAAGTGGACATATATCCAGTTGGACCAACCTGGTCAACAAATGTAAAATAAAATAAATAAAATAAAATCTGCTCCAATCACCACTCTCTCACCCTTGGGTACAGTCATCACCACTTCATCCAACTCACTCCATCATTTTTCTTTCTCATTCATCACACAACCAACTTGTGGAGCATATGCACTAACAACATTCATCATTACACCATCAATTTCCAGCTTCATAAACATCACTCTATCTGACAATCTTTTCACCTCCAAAACACTCTTAGCATACTGTTCCTTCAGGATAACTCCTATGCTGTTTCTCCTCCCATCCACACTATGATAAAGCAATTTGAACCCACCTCCGATACACCTAGCCTTACTCCCCTTCCATCTGGTCTTCTGCACACACAATATACCAACCTTCCTTCTGTCCATCATATCGGCAAGCTCTCTCCCTATACCAGTCATACTGCTGACCCTCACTAACACAGTCCTAGCCTTTCTCCTCTCATCCTGCCTTCGGCCATGCCTTCCTCCTCTTCTCCTCCTTCGGCCAACAGTAGCCCAATTTCTGCCAGCACCCTGTTGGCTAACAGTACTGGTGGCGGTCATTGTTAACTCGGGCCTCGACTGATCTGGCATGTAAATATTTACTGCTGTTCGCATGAATGATTTGGTGAAGTTTTACACCGGATGCCCTTCCTGACACAACCCTCCCCATTTATCCGAGCTTGGGACCGGCACAAAAAATGCACTGGCTTGTGCATCCCCAGTGGCATAAGAAATGCAAAAGCTGCTAGACAAAAAGAGTCATCCAGATGGTCCCATCCAACCAGATATAATTCAGAACTTATTCATGCTTCATTTTAATGCCAGAGAAGAGAGGGGACCATAGACCAATTTTGGATCTAAGCGGTTTGAACCAGTCTGTGAAAAAGGCAAATGTCTGAATGGTCATGGTTCAGTCCATCCTCCCATTTCTGCACAAAGATGACTGGATGTGCTCTATAGACATTCAGGATGTGTACTATCACATAAAAATACACAGAAGATCCAGGCAGTATCTTTGCTTTCAGGTGGGAGCCAATCATTACCAATTTAGAGCTCTGTCCTTTGGACTCACCACAGCCCCCAGGGTGTTTACAAAATGCATGGTAGTAGTGGCAGCCCACTTGAAGCTCAAGTGATTCCAGGTGTTTCCATACCTGGACAATTGGCTCCTCACCACCTCCTCCAGGCATCAGTTCCTATAAGCCAGGGAGTGTTTGCTCTAGATTTGAAAAACCTTGGGCATTTCAATCAGTCTTGCCAAATCTCAGCTTGCTCTAGTTCAGAGCCTGGAATTCATTGGAATGCTTCTAAATACTACAACTCAGGTGACATTCTTACCTCTCCACCCCATTGCTTACTTAAGACATTAAGTACAATATATTGTCTCTCATCCTTCTCCTCCAGCAAAGTTAGTGCTACGAGCACTGGGGTCAATGTCAGTTGCAATAATATTGCTTCCCTTCACTCGAGTCTTTATGTGAATTCTCCAGTGGACCTTTGCTGTACACTGGTATATTCTGAATCAACCCCTCTCCTTTCAGATAAAACTCAACTCGATCTGTAAACGCCACATTTGTTGGTGGATTCAGTCCAATGACCTTTTTCTGGGCAGGCCCTTTTTTCTTCCGAGTCTAGTTACCACAGTAACCACAGACGCCTCCCAACCGGGGGGGGGGGGGCATTTCTTGGATAGACTGTCCAAAGCATGTGGTCCTCCAAGAGACCAAATTGCAAGATGAGAGAAGTCCTTTTACTACTGCAGGCATTTCAAGAATCTCTCCCTCTGGGGACTATTGCAATTCAGACAGACAATATGTCGGTAGTCTGGTACATCAGCAAGCAAGGAGGGACCTGATCTTTCTCACTGTGTAGAGAGGCCATGAGTGTGGGAATGGGCAATCTCTTCAGACTGCTTTCTAACTGCAATGCACATACCAGGGAACATACATCAGCAAGCAAGGGGGGACCTGATCTTACTCACTGTGTAGAGAGGCCATGAGTGTGGGAATGGGCAATCTCTTCAGACTGCTTTCTAACTGCAATGCACATACCAGGGAACACCAACGTTGCTGGCTGGCAAACTAAGCAGATCTCTTCTGATGTCGCACGAGTGGTCTCTCAACCAGTCAGTAGCGACTATGATCATCACGCATTGGGGCCAGTCTTGCTGCAACCTATTTGCCTCCCCCTCAACAATAAGTGCAGGAGATACTTCACTCTGATCCCCCCTCATGGCAGTCACTGAGGGACACTCTGCTTCATGCCTGACCCTCTAGTCTCCTTTATGCTGACCCACCTCTTTCCCAAACTCCAAAACATTTACAGAAAGTAAGCAGGTTTAAGAGCTCTCTAATCCTCATTGCTCCTTTCTGGCCTTAGCAAGTTTGGTTTCTCTTCCTACTGTCTCATCTTTATTATCCTCCATGGATATTGGAGCCTCGTCAGGATCTCCTGTCTCACCCATTGGGGTTTCAACATCCCAACCTTCTAGCCCTCAGGTTAACCACATGGATTCTCTTCTTCCAGTAATACTCATACAATCCTGGTTCTCTTCCCCAGTTTATGACATTATTTTGGCATTATAAAAGACTTTCACCAAGAAAATGTATAAGAGCAAATGGAAAAGGTTGACATCAATCCTTTTTTTGGCCCCAACTTCTGTAATTATTTTTCTCATAACCCGCTTTAAATTGGGAGCCAATTTTTAAACTGTTATACTTCAGTTGGCAGCAATCTCTAATTTACATTTGGGAAATAAATCTTTCTCCTTGACCTCCTCTAAATTATGTAAAGCTTTTATGAAGGGCATTTTTTCTCCTCAGACCTCTGGTAAAGGAGTCCTCAGAACCTTGGGGCCTTACTGTTCTTCAAAGTTTAACCCACAAACCCTTTGAACCATCAGACATGATCTAAAATTTCCTTCATGAAAAACGGTCTTTCTAGTGTCAGTAACTTCAACAAAAAGAATTTCCGAACTCCAGGTTCTTTCATCTAAGCCCCCTTACATCATGTTTCACAAAGATAGGGTTTTTCTAATCCTTCTTTTGTGCCTAAAGTGGTTTCTGAAAATAATATCAACCAGTCCATTAATTTACCATTTTTTATTAAAAATTTTCCAATAAGGGCGAGTATGTGCTACATCTCATTGATGTACATAGACAACTGCATTCTTATCTTAACAGAGCAAAACAATTTAGAAAATCAGATCAGCTTTTCATATCCCTTTCCTCCAATTGTCTGGGTCAAGCAGTTTTCAAGCTTACCCTGGCCAAATGGATTACAGTCTACATTTCACTAATTTATTCTCAAAAAGGCTTAGAATTAACAAGACCTCCCTCAAACAACTCGATCTTTGGCTACTTCATTGGCTTCTTGGTCAAGGATTTCTATTGACGACTTTTGTGCAGCAGCCACATAGTCCAAAGCCCAAACCTTTATTTCACACTACAGATTGGACTTCAGATCCAGACATAGAGCCTACTTTGCTTTGTAGTGCTCCGGAATATCCTTCCATGAGGGCCACCCAAGGTTTACATAGCTGGGGACTCTGTCCCATTAGTGAGGAAGAACGAATAGGACAACATCAAATTTATAAGTTATGTACTCACTATAACTCTACATTTGTGTTGTCCATTTTCATTCTTCCTCACCTTCCCTCCCATCTGCCCCCATCATTCTTTACTTCTGGAAGAACCTATTAGATTGTGTTTGAAACCTACTATTCCAGGTATGAGCCCTGTCTTTATTTCTGTCTATCTGTTTTTGTTTTGGGCAAGGGGGAGACAGGTAGGAAACTTGATCTGAGGTAATGGGGCTCTAGTAGCCCATTATGGGTAGAGGGAGAAGCTCGAGAGCTGGATCTGAAGTCTAGTATATGTGGCCAAGTCATACCCGAGGATTGGATCTGAACCCATTAGTGAGGAAGAATGAAAATGGGCAACGCAGATGTCTAGTTATGGTGAGTGCATAACTTATAATTCTTTAGTGTCTCAAGTGACCAAACACACCCGAAAATGTTCATATGATGCAAAATATTCCTTAAGATGTAAAGGCCAAGATTAATGCTCCCTTGGACAAAGAAGTTTTGTTTGTTTTTTTGCAGATAAGGCCTTAAAATGTATGATGTAAGAGGTGAGTGTATTCAGTGGGTTAAGTTGATTTTTCAGTTTTTCATTCCAAAGTACATCATGAACAATCCCTCTAGTCCTGGGTCCTTTTTCAGTAAATCATTCAAACAGACTTTGCAAAAATTGGTGAACAACAATATAAAAAAGTGACAAGGAGATTTAGAGAAAAAAGGAGAGTGGAGTCTCAAATCCATCCTATACCAAGAAAAATGTATGACTATTTACTTGCCCAAAGCCCTACCTCTCCCCAACTTGGCCATTCATTTAGTCTAACAGGTGGCACTGCAACTATTTCTCTCCAAACCAGAAGTTCTTCCACACAGAGAAAATCAAAGTCATCTGCTTCCACCTATTATATCTCAAGTGTTATCTTAGGGTCTCATAGAACCAGATCTGATGCTGTCTACTTTCAACTGATTCAACATATGGGTTGTCAAATCCAATCAGCTCTGACCTTGCCACCTTCTTCCAGAGCTTTGGCTTTGATATTCTAACTCCTCCCTAACCCACAACTTCCTCCTTCTACTTAAATTACCTCAGGTCTCATTTGCCACCTGTTATAGTCAGATGTCCTTCCCAAAGGCTCTCATAGTCTAGTTATGATAAGTGAACATTTTTTCTGCTCTACTCCTCCCATAAATAATTTTGTAATGTTAGCATAGCCTATGGTAGTGCTAGGTTTAGATTCTTGTAGTTTTTTAAAATGTATTCCTTCTTTATAGTGTGCATTTTCCAGATAGTTCAGTAGTTAGATTACAACTTAGGCTATATGGTATTTTGAGGTGTATGTGTGTTTTATTAGTAGTAAAATAATAAGATAGTTATTTTTCTTAGGAGTGGTTTAGATTGTTGTAGAATTTATACAGTTTATTCTGATAGTATTTTGATAATATTCTGATGTCAGACAAACTTCAAGATATAAAATGTGTTCAGCCTGTGGATACAAGATTCTTACTCAAGACCTCCCATTCCTTGTATATTGTTTAGGTGCTGCTCATCTACAGGCAGGCTGTGATATTTGTGCTGCCTTTGGTTCTAGATCTGTATTGGGTAGAGTGAAAAACTGTTAAAGGATTGCTTCTCCAACAGACAGGGTCTTCAACATGTGTGATGTTTTCTGAGTCAAGACCTCCATCAGCTTCTCCCAGTATTGAAAAAAAAGGAAAAAGAAAAGGATAAGACTAAAGAAAAACACAGAGAGAAGTCTTTAGAGAAAAGGTCAGAAAAAAAAGAAATTAGAAGAGGCTAGGCAAGGCAAGAAAGAAGTCCCCAGATCTGCCTAGTCTGTCAGGTCTGATACCAAAAACTTTGAGGCTTGGATCCACCTGTCAGTCATGTCCAAACTCCCTCCCTTTGAGCTACTTTTTTTCCAGAGACAGTGAACTCCTAGCTTCATTCTTCATTCGTCCAAGGCAAATGACCTTTTAGGCCCTCATTGGTAGTGTCATTATCAAGATTGGTCAGATCTACCAGAAGTCTCATGGAGATGGATGTCGATCAAATGATGACGTTTTTGAGAACAGTGATCCAACTGGGAATCCATCCATTATCATCCTTGAGGTGAGCTCTGGGTACATGCCCATTGACCCCATGACCTTTTTCTCCAATACCAGTTAAGTATTCGGAACTAGTTTCCATGGGTTCTAGCTATTCTATCACACCTCAATTGGATGTGACAGTCTAAGGCACTTTGACTTTGATTGTGTCCCTTACTCTCTTGACTCTGATGCTATTAGATTGGGATGAATCCCAGAGCCAAAGCATCAGGTTCAGGCTACGAGTGGTGGACTTGACCCATAGATTTTCAGAGCCATTTCTTCCCCTTGATGCCTCAGCACTTGCAGCTTGGTTCCAAGGTCCTCCTCCAAGCCAACTTCCACTGGAGCAGGGAGGCTTCCTGAGTCAGTTGACTGAGGAAGTGCTTACTTTGCTCTGATTGTGTTGTCAGCTTTCAGGACTGTGGAAAGGGCCTTGGCTGGTTCAGGAAGACAGGTGCATGCACTGAGTTCAGATCTGCCCTGAAACTCAGTGGACCCTGTTCCTTATGCTTATCATTCAGATCAACAGGGACAGTCTGAACCCATAGGCTTCAAGATCACTTGACACTTGAATTTCCAGTCTAATTCCAACCTGTCTCCAGCAGAACCCAATAGACATGTTCCAAGGAAGTAGACATGCAAATGGAAGCACATAGACTAATCTCCTGAGTCAGTCACTGAAGACATGGATTTAGATAAATAGAGAAGGATACCTCTGATCTCCCCGGAAGATGTCACTTGTGGGGACATCCCAGAATTGATAAAGCAGAGGGGGGATGGTCCACTGAACCTCCTTTTCTGTCTGAGTCTGTGTTTCTTAAAGCTTTTGGGTGTCGCCCATCTGCATCCTGAGTGGTTCCCCCTTCAGATGCACTCATAGATCTCATGGCATAGAAGGCATGGAAGGATCTGAATATTACAGAGCCAAGTCCTGAAAAAAGTGACAGAATGTTAGCATCTCCAAAAGCTGAGAAGCATTGGTCAAAAAGACCTCCAGTAGATGCCATGGTGGTAGCAGTAGCCACTAAGAAAGAACTGCCTAAGGAGACTTCTTCTGTCCATTCCCCTGACAGAGAGTCAAGGGCTTTGGACTGACTAAGGAAATAGACTAGCACTTCAGTGACCTTTTCACATTTCAGAGGGATGTGATCAAGGAGATTTCTGAATCTGTTTCATATAACCTGTCTTTGGATGTCCAATAAACAATTAACACCCAAATGTCTACCCTGCAATCGATCTCTAATGTAGCCATGCACCTGTTATCCAAAGCAGCATGAGACATAGCAAGAGCAGCTGGTATGGACATTACCATGCATTGCTTTGCCTGGATGCAGCTGTGCAATTTCTTGGAAAGCTTCAAGGCATCCTTTAGTAAAGCCCCTTTTTTTGGACCCAAAGTTAGAGAGTTACTTACCAGAAGTGAGCAAGATGGTAAGATCCTGTCTGCCTTAGGAATCCATTTCTCCACCCCATGAAGATCTTATTCCAGAATCAAAAAGAAGATACGAAAATCTGGTTCAGGAAATTGCAGATTGTTCACCACACTCCTGGGGATAGACCCCCTCCCCAATCAGAGGAAGAAGAGGCAACTCAAATGGATATTGCCCAGAGGCAGAGGTGGACCGCAGAATTAGAGTTTCCATCGTCCCTTCATTGAGAAACCCTGTTAGCACCCCTGAAGGGTTACCTGGCTGTTGCATTCTTGAGGAGGTGGGGGTGCTTAAACTTACACCCACATGCCTGGCAAATCACTATTTCAGATTCCTGGATGTTAAGGATAATCACCAGTGGTTATAGCATTCCCTTTTTGTTTTGTATCATCCAAAGCAAAGATTGAAGATTCCTTATAGTACAACCAATCAGTTGGAATCTGCAGCAGTCAAAGTTTCCAAGTTGCCAGAAAAAGAGTCATCCAACAGGTACTCCCAAGACCAGTTAAAATCCAAAGTCTACTCCAGGTTCTTTTTATTTCCAAGGAAGACAGGGGACCTCAGCTGCCTCAATCAATTTGTTAAACAGATGAAGTTCTGGATGGTCACTGTGCAGTCCATACCACCTCTATTGAGGAAGGAAGATTGGATCTACTCTGTAGATATCCAGGGTGCCTACTACCATATAAGAATTCAAAGGCAATCCAGGAGATTTCTCCAGTTCCGGCTGGGAACCAATCTCTACAAATTCAGAGCACTGCCATTTGGTCTTAGCACAGTCCCCTGGGTGTTCACCAAAATTATGGCAGTGATAGAAACTCATCTTTGACTTCAAGGGATCCAAGTCTTCACAAATCTAGATGACTGGCTTCTGACTTCTGCCTTCAGGGATCTACTGCTAGACCATCAAGCATTCCTACTGTGTCTTACAGATCAGTTAGGAATAACTGTCAGTCATGCAAAAAGCAAACTGCCCCCTACTCATCACGCAGAATTCATAGGATGTCAGAGCAATACAGTTCAATAAATTGCCAAACTTCCAAGAGCAAGAGTGCTGTCATCAAGACTGGTGGCATCCCTGTCCACGAGGAAGATTGATACTTCATTTTTTAGGTCTAATGGCATCTGCCATCACTTTAGTCCCACTAGTGAGATACCAGTTAAGATTGTTACAGTGGACTCTTTCAGTCCAGTAATCAGATTTCATCCTCTTTCTGCCAGAATCCATTTCACTCAACTATGCATAAACCATATACCATGGAGGATAACTTACAGACTTGTAATCCAAAAAGAAAACCAGCAAAACCACTAGGCATAGGAAATCCAAAAAAAGCTCAGTAATCCAAAAACTGTGATGTCTTCTTAACGCAAAATTTATTAAAAGTAGTAAAACAGCGTTTTCGCTACCAACGAGTGTTGTAGCTTCTTCAGAGAACAAGTAGAAAATACAAAATACAAATTTGGCGCCACTATGCAATAGTTAAATACAGTGATTGAGTGATTAATACCACGTCACTTCCCTTCCTTCTAAACCAAAAAGAATTGGCATTGTATAATAAAAAGGGAGGGGAGTGAACTGTCAGTCTAAAAGAACTTATAACATTATTCAAAAAAGGTAGTAAGTCGAGTGACACAAATACCAGGCAAGTGTGCCCTTTTAGGTATAAAACTGCAGAGTCAAAGAATACGCTGTGGCCATAAAAGTACAAGCCAAGTAGTCAGACTAAAAAATGTATCAGTACCAAAGAATGCATGTAATACTGACCGTAAATGTAGGGAATAAAAAAGAACATACAATATTAATCTCATATACAGGGATAATATATAAAATAAATAATGGTATATAAAACCAGTGTGTGTATTGTGTGTGATAGTTTCACAAAAAACTATGAGGTCTATACTAGTGTGAAAGAAGATGTATAGGTAGTGAACAAGAATACGTAAATTCAGTGGCTAATGAGTGTAAGAATAAATAATAGTGTTATTAATGTACAATTAGTAAAAACAGTGAGGATGTATGTTTATCTTAATTAACTTTTGAGTTTGAGAAGACATGAAATGTTGCAGTTTTCATTTAGACCAGGGGGATGGAATGCGTTAAGTTTTATCTGCCATTCCAATTCCCTGGTTTCCAAGATAATAGATGTGGGGGCACCCCTAATATTGTGTGGAATGTCATCAATGGCAATGAAGTGAAACTTATGTCCAGTGTGATGACCAATATGTTTCGCCAAAGCATTATCATTTTTACATTTCTTAATAGCGTACATATGTTGGTAAATTCTTTCTTTGAATTTGCGATCTGTTTTACCAACATAGTACGCAGGACAGCTATCACAAGTGGCTAAATAAACAATGGACTTTGTCTCACAGTTTATTTTGTGATAGATACTGTATTTTTTTTTTGATGGTGGATAACTTCTCCAATGGTTGCAAAGGGGAAATTCTTCTGTCCACAAATACCCTAGGCCACAGTAACCATGGACACTTCCCTTCCAGGGTGAATGGGTACTTTCATGGGAAGATGGATTAAGGCACATGGTTACCTATGGAAACCAGGCTTCAGATCGATATCTTGGAAATTAGAGTGGTCCTTCTAGCATTGCAGACTTTTCAGGACCATCTACACAAGAATGTGATTTCTGTCCAAATGGACAATGTATCAATGGTATGCTACATCAACTACCAAGGAGGAATGAGATCATATCCATTTTGCTTGGAGGCCATGTAAGTATGGCAATGGGCAATGTCTTCCCATCACTTTCTGATAGCAATGTACATTCCTGAGATGATGAATGTACTAGCAGACAAGTTGAGCACCTCTGTCCTATTACCTCATATGTGGTTTGTCAAACTGACTGTGTCTCTGCTCGTCAGTGGCACAGGAAAATAACTTTCTTGGGTGGCGTAAGCCAGGGGACCTTGTTGGCTAGGCTTGCATAGGCCCTTGGGCCAATAGCCTAGTACCTACCTATGAACCTATGACAGTGGCAATGGAGATTTTCAGCTACTGGTGCCAATCTTTCTGTGACCTCTTTGCCTACTACCTGTAATAAGTGCAAAAGTTACTTTGCCCTCATCCCTCCATAGGGACAGTCACTGAGAGATGCTGTATTCCACACTTGGCTGTTGGGTCTCCTCTATGCATTCCCACCAATACCTCTTTTGACAATATTCATACAGAAAGCCATGAGATGCAAGACAAAGGTGACCCTCATTGCCTCATTCTGGACCTGGCAGGTTTGGTTCCCCTTCGTTTGACATCATTTGGAACTCCCACCCTGGATGTTGGATCCCACTCTGGATCTTCTGTGTCACCCATCCAGGACGCCTCTACCAGATCTACAAGCCCTAAAGTTAACTGCATAGTTTTTCAGACTCTAATGATAACCAGAGATGCCAGGCTGTCTTCTCTAGTAGCTCCCATAATTTCCTCTTCCCAAATGCAATCAAACATAAAGACATATAAAAGTCAATGGAAAAGATTTTCTATTATCAAAAGGACTAGACCATTTTTCTGCCCCCAACCATCGTTATTGGAATTTCTTTCAGAACTTTTTCATCACTATTTAGTTTTCTGCTGTCAATCGAATTTTCACATAGGCCATAATGACACTTCCATTGCTTCTCTTAGAAAATATGAAGCTTTCCTCAAAGCAGCCTTTTTGCTGAGGTCACCAATATGGGATCCAGTTCCCCTGTGGGATGTCACAATTTTATTTCAGTGATTGACTTGGAATCCCTGTGAGTCAGTAGCATTGGCTCACCTTAAGTACCTTTCTTGGAAAATTTTTCCGAATTGCCGTAACATCCACTAAACAAATTTATGAATTACAAGAGCTCTCTTGTAAGGTACCTTTTCTCATTTTCCGCAAAGACAGAGTGTCATTGAGAACAAATCGTACCTTTCTCACAAAGGTCTCATCTGAAGCAAATTTAAATCAATCTATCAATTTTCCAGTCTTTTTTTCCCAGTTATTCTAAAAAGGAGAACATATGTTTTATAACTTAGATATTCACAGACACATCAGATTCTGCTTACAGCGTACCAGAATATTAGAAAATGAGATCAACTGTTTGTCTCTTTTTCCACAGCTAAATTGGGGAATCATGTCAAAAGTTACAATTTCTAAGTGGCTGTCACACCGCATTTCTTTTGTATGTAAAATTTGAGGTTTATCTCTGCACTTCAAACGAAAAGCCCATTCCACTAGAGCAATTGCTATTTCTATAGCATTCATGAAAATGGTTCTCATTGATAACATTTGTGCAGCAGAAATTTGGTCTGATTCATACATTTCTATCTCATTACAAACTGCATGTGCATTCTAAAGCTCACACATCCTTTAGCTCTACCATTCTCAGGAATGTCCTTCCTTGATACAACCCAAGTCTCTTTAGGCAGCTTGGGAATCTGTCCCAGATGTTGAATCGGATGAAAAAAGAAAACATTAGATATGAAAGTTATGTACTTACCATAATGATAGAATTGCCTCCCAATTTCAATCTCCACTTCACAGAATCCATCTTAACACTATCCTCCCAACTATCCAAAAACAGCCCTACATATAACCAAACCAAATGCCCTGACAACATCCCATCCTTTATGAACTCACGCATTCCCACCTCAGCAATTAAAAAACATCTCATAAAACTGAAACTTACCACCCTTGCTGCTGACAATCTACCAGCCAATTTCCTAAAAATAGCTGCTGAATCCTTATCC
Organism: Protopterus annectens; assembly: GCF_019279795.1. Taxonomy (NCBI): domain Eukaryota; kingdom Metazoa; phylum Chordata; order Ceratodontiformes; family Protopteridae; genus Protopterus; species Protopterus annectens. The sequence continues at coordinate 887,896,265 of NC_056737.1, forward strand.
TACCCTATTTCTATTCTTATCATTCGCTCCATACAAGAAGCATATGTCCCACAGCTACGGAAGGTATCATAGATTATTCCACTATGTAAAGGCGGAAAGTCTTATGAATACTTAAATTATCACCCCATTGCCATTCTATCCCCCTTATCTAAAATACTAGAGAAATGTATACATTCTCAGGTAACACAGTTCCTAAACTCACTCCATCTCCTCTCCCCCCACACAGCATGGCTTCTGACAACACCATAGCACAAACACCACTCTGCTTTCTTTCACCAGTCTGATCAACCAACATAGAAATAATAATAACTTTGTATCTGCAATATTTCTAGACCTCTCAAAAGCATTTGACATGGTTTCACATTCCTTACTACTAGACACACTGACATAAGATGAATACACACACGAATAGACTAGTAATCCAACAAACCAACCAGCACCACAACTGTAAAAACTCTTTTATTGAATCAAGCAGTTGTACAGATAAAAACACTTAGTGCTTTCACCCACTAGCATTGTTGGGCATCATCAAAGTGTAAATTAATTAACACAATCCACTCCCTTTTTATATAAATATCTAAAACCACACCTCCTTCAAATAAGAACATAAATTGCAATAAAACGTTCAATTAAATAAAAGGTGTATGTGTACCAATGTTTATTTGTGTTGGTATATAGTATTTATGTCTAAAATTGTATATAAAAATGTATGTAAGTGTATATATTTTTATATTCTGACCAAAATACCTCATTCAATTGTATAACCGTGCCAAAAGTATATGTCTATAGACTAAAAATTGTTATGTATATAAAATGTATATAAATGTAAACTATATGTGATGTAATTGTATATAAATAAATAAATAACTTATTAAATGTAAATATACAATATAATCTATAATATGTAATGTATAATATAAAATATAAAAATATTGCAGTGTTTGTATGAAATATTTATAAAATATGTGAACATTCCTACATAATAAAAATTCATATAAAAATTCATATAAAATGTGATTTATATTTTAGAATGCTGGAAGCAGAAATATATTCATTTATACCAGGTGGCTTGGATGCATCCAATCTAAGCTGCCACATACATTCTTTAACCTCCAGTAAGGTCTTGTCATCCTCTCCCTTGTCATTATGTGGGACACGATCAATAACAAAAAATAAAAACTTTTTAAAGTCTCTACATTTCAAACTGTGTAAATAAAGTGCATTAAGAGTTTTTTTGTTTCTAATGTCCCTAACATGCTCAAGTATCCTAGATCTTAACTTCCTGATGGTTTTACCAATATAATATGTTGAGCAGCTTAGACAGGTAGCAATGTATATGACCATTTTGGTATTGCAATTGCAATAACCTGGACATGTAATAGTTCTTCCATAGTTTTGTACAGTAACATAAGGTCCATCGTTAATGTATTTACATATGCTACAAAGGCCACATTTGCTCATCCTAGATCTCTTATATGTATTCAAATCCTTGTCCATTTCCAATATTTCCTTCAAGTTCTTTCCCCTACTGTGTATAAAATCAGGTTCATTACCTATAATTCCTTTTAATTCAGTTGTAAAAATACTAAGCCAAGTCTCTTTTAAAATAATCTTAATTTTACCCATCGTGTCATTGTAGGGGAGTATCATGGTCCTTGCTTTGTCTGTTGTACTATCATCAGTACCATCTTTACTGACTCTTGGGAGACCTCCTTTTAAGATGGGTTTAAACACAGTGTCTCCCCCCCACTTCCTTACTTATTTTCAATAGAATATCTTGAGGGTATCCTCTTTCAATAAACATTTCAATAAATTTTTTGATTTCTACATTGTACATACAGTCGTCAATTAGTCTCAAAAGTCTTACCATCTGCCATTTCATAATGTTTTTCTTCTGAAAGTATAGATGGCAACTGTTAAAATGTAAAAAAGAATTGGAAAAAGTCTTTTTACGGTGAATGTTGGACTGCAAGGAGTCATTCTCCTTGTACAATAAAATGTCCAAATATTCATATTTGTCTTTGTAAATTTTACTAGTAAACTTCAAGAATGAAGTTGTTGATTTGATGTACTCAACAAAATTCTTAACTTCTTCTTCTGGCCCTTTCCAAAAAATTAGAATGTCATCCAAAAAGCGCAGGTATAGGGCAATGTTGGACTTGTACTGGGACTTAAACACTGTTTGTGTCTCCCATTCAGCCAACACTAGGTTGGCATAAATGGGACCACATCTAGCCCCCATGGCCATTCCAGTGCACTGTTTAAAAAACTCCCCTTCAAAAATGATGAAATTGTTTAATAAAACTATTTCCATTAATTCCACCATCAGTTTGCATCTGACCGTGTGCATCCCACTGTATTTCATGAGACAATTGTCAAACATACTCAGACCTTCCTGATGTGAGATAATAGAAAATAAATTGCTAACATCTATAGTTATCATTAAATATTCATCATCTAGCAAGGTATCTTTTATAACATCCAAACAGTGCCAGGAGTCCCTTAGAACATGAGGTAACTGTTTTAATGTGTGTTTGCAATGGAAATCCACAAATGATGCCACAGCTTCTGTCTTTGAGCCCTTTGCAGAAACTATATACAAACACAAATAAACATTGGTACACATACACCTTTTATTTAATTGAACATTTTATTGCAATAGATGTTCTTAATTGAAGGAGATGTGGTTTTAGATATTTTATATAAAAGGGGAGTGGATTGTGTTAATTAATTTACACTCTGATGATGCCCAACAGTGCTAGTGGGTGAAAGCGCTAAGTGTTTTTATCTGTACAACTGCTTGGTTCAATAAAAGCGTTTTTACAGTCGTGGTGCTGGTTGGTTTGTTGGATTACTAGACAACCTGACATCCCTATCCCTTGCTCCTTCCACTATAGCCTGGTTTAAAAGCTGTGAAATGGGCAACAATCTGTCCATTGGCAAAGTGTGCTATCCCCCTTACTCACAACTACCATAGGTGTACCACAAGGCTGCATATTAGGCCCAGTTCTTTTCTCCATATTTACCAGTAATCTCCATACCACCACACAGCATGCTTCACTTATACAATACGCTGACGATATAACTCTTATCTGTTCATCTCCATCACTTCCCACCCTACAACAACTCACCCAGGAATCCTTTAGCTCTGTGGAAAGTTGGATCACTCAAACCCAACTTACCTTAAACCCTAATAAAACCAAATTACTACTTTTCACCCCAAGCATAACCATTTCCACCCCTATTAAAAAAGTACATAAAAAATGGGAACTGTATACAGGCACAGGAAATCCCTCTCAAAACAAACACAGATTACCTTGGCCCAAACTCACCTCTTGTCTATCCTAATGTATGCTGCTCCAATTCTTACCCAGCCTAGAAAACTTGAACATGCCAGACTCGAATACTATTATAATAAAATTGCCAAGTTTGCAAACAACTCCACCTTTAGAACCCACCATTGCCAGGCTCTAAGGGAACTGCAATGGCTGGAACTTCCCCAGCTACTAACCTATCACCAATTAAAAAAATTAAAATAAAATGTGGTAACACATCCAGAAAAAATCCCTGCACTAGGCCAACTTCTCACCCACTATAATACAAATTGTCCTTGCCGCTCTTCCGACAGACCCCTCTTCTGTATCTCTAGGGCTAACAATACTGCAAGAAAAGCACTGTTCTCCCACTCCATAGCTAGAACCTGGAATAATCTCCCTCCTGCTCTGATTTCTGCCTCTCTCTCTTCTCACTTTAAAAACTCACTTAGAACATACTTAAAGAATAAGTGGCTATGCCCATGTATTACGTAAGTCCTCAAATTATTCCACTTATATACCTCACTTCCTAATATACCTACTGTAATATATATTACAGTCTAGGTCTTCTCCTAATGTTGATTGAATTTGTATACTTATTCTGTTGTTAACCATGTGTAACTATTTTTCCCGTATATATATATATATATATATATATATATATATATATATATATATATATATATTAAGGAAACCTTGGTAAAAAAATTCTCCAAAGCCAACTTCATGCTTCTTAAAACAGAAGTGGTGGACTTCATGACACCCATGCAGATGGACAATACAATCACGACTGCTGAATCCTACACAAATGCACTCTATAAGCACTTACACAAGTGCATGGATCATGCTGTCCTAAACAGAACCAAGACGCTATCCTCCAAAAAAAGAAGTCAATCTGGTGGTCCCCTGCCATAAACAAACTCTACAACAGAAGGAAGAAACTGTTGCAAAAGAGAGTGAAATCCCATGAGTGGAGGAGCTCTCTGGTCAGCCTCAGTAAAAAGCTGAGATCCCTTATAAGATCCTCCAAAGCTAACTACGAAAACAAAATCGCCACTGATTCTAAGGACAACCACAAAGCATTCTATACCTATGTCAAGAATCTCAATGGCAACACCCAGATCTCTTCTGAGTTACAGCACAATGGAACGAAAATTACAGAACCAACTGTTATTGCCAACATCCTGGCAGATAGGTTCAGTGCTAACTTTACCCCCTCTCCCCCCCTAAAGGGCCCATATCTATACAGGAAGAATGCGGAGTCCCTGTAATCACATCTATGCAGGTAAAAGCTGCATTCTCTAAAACCAAAAACACAGCATCCATGGGACCGGACAACATCCCAGGCTGCGTTTTACACAAACTTCAGAACGAACTGGCTCCCCACCTAAGCACCATGTTCAATCATAGTCTCACATCAGACTTTGTGACCACTGAATGGCGCACAGCAACAGTTATCCCACTCCAAAAAGGGGGAGTCACCACTGATCCCGGGAACTGTTGCCCTATTAGCCAGATGAGCCTGGCCTGCAAGGCCATGGAATGTATCAGGAACTCATAAACAAAGACATTGGTAACCTCCAAACTCTGGACCCCACACAGTTTGGGTTTGTGAAAGGCAGATCATGCCTACTGAACCTGATAAATGTCTTTGAGGCAGTCACCAAAGCCGTAGACGAGGGTAAGGTGGTTCATACAGCCTATCTTGACCTTGCCAAGGCTTTCAACACCATCTCCCATTCTGGAATTATAGCTAAACTCACTAAACAAGGTATAAATCCCTATGTCACAATATGGGTTGCCAACTGGCTCACTGACAGAACCCACACTGTAAAAGTTGCAGACTCCAAATCTGACTTCAAACCAGTGACAAGTGGAATACCACAGGGTTCAGTCCTGGGATGTCTCCTGTTTGGTATCTACTTCTCTGAAGTACAGACTAACACAGAAGGCCTCTGGCTAACGAAGTTCACAGATGACTGCAAATTTGGAGCCATAGTCAAGTCCCCAAATGATGTAGACATCTTACAGAAGGGGCTCACTGAGACAGATGCCTGGTGTCAGAGGCATGGCCTCAAGCTCAGTGCCAAAAAGCGCATTGTCATCCCCTTTGGTAAAAACTCTGTACCCATGAGCTACCACATAAATGGCAGTCTACTTAATGCCGAATGTGTGATAAGAGATCTTGGGACCCAGGTGGACAGTAGTCTCTCCTTTGATAATCACATCACCACAGTAGTCAGGAAATCCTTCTTTGTGGCACACCTCATCACAAAAGGGTTCTCATCCAGGAAAAAAGAGGTCATTGTTCCCTTCTACTCGGCACTCATTAGACCCATTATAGAGTACAATGCCCCTTTTGGAATGTACCTCACAAGACATCTGCAGCAGCTGGAAAGGGCACAGAAGTACCTCACAAAGAGGATTACTGGCCTCAAACAGATGCCCTACACTGACTATCTCAAAAACCTCCCGCTTTACTCTGTAGCATATCGCCTACTCCGAGGAGATCTCTGCCTTACATATAAAGCTATGTTAAACCCAGAGCTGCTGGACATGTTACACCTAAAAAAATCCCAGTCCCTCCGAGCAACACACTCTAGGGACCTACACCTTGTCACCACAATAAACAGGACATGCTGGAGGGATAGATTCCTGTCCCAGAGACTTCCTATACCCTGGAACAAGCTACCCATCTCTGTCAAGCAAAGTTCCTCATTAGCACTCTTCAAGAAAAATCTTGATGAGTGGATGGGAAATAGGAAATGCACCCCGGTGATCACTTCTGTGGGTCTGCTCAACAGGGGCACAGGAAATTAACTTTCTTGGGTGGCGTAAGCAAGGGAACCTTGTTGGCTAGGCTTACGTAGGCCCTTGGGCTGATAGCCTAGTACCTACCTATGAACCTATTACCCTATATAGGTCTTGTTATGTCTTCTGCTGTATACTGTATTTTAACATATTGTATAAAATTTTACTTAGTGTGTAGCTTTTCTCCCCGGGCCTCTGCTGAAAATGGACCTGTATCCAGTCGGACCATCCCGGTTAACAAATGTAAAATAAAAATAAATAAATAAACTAGATCTTTATTGTCTCATTTTCATCCAGTTCAGCACCCCCCTCCTCCCTTCTTCCAAATTGCCATCTGCAAACTTCTGGTGTTCAGACAGGCCTCGACCAAGACCCTTTCTGCGGTAGGTCACATTCCCAAGCTTGGCACACTTATTAAGCTGTTGTTTTTATTACATAGGAGTGTTTATACTTATCAAGATGTTTGTTTCTCTAAGGTTAATAAGAGTCAGCAAAATCAATCTGAGGTTGTTAAAGTAGAAGGAGGGAGTTGTGGGTAAGGTAGGAGTCAGAGCCTCAGATCTAAAGTTCTGGAAGAAGATGCAGAGGTCGAATCGGATCAGATCTGACAACCCAAATGCTGAACTGAGCAAAAATGAGGCAACACATGTCTCTTGTTATGGTAAGTACATAACTTTTGTTTCCAAAATCCCAGCAAAGAAAATGATTATATTTCAGAATATTTCTGTGTTGGATCTCTTGTCTCCTCTATCTGTTCATAAATGTTCAAAAATTCAAAATGCTTATTGTTCAGAATCTTTTTTTTACACTTTCATCTCTCCACATTGCTTTTGGGAAACCCTGGATCTCAAATATGATTATCATCATATTCCTGTTCACAAGGACTTCAGGCCCTGTTTAAGATTTTATGTATGTGGTTTAAAATTATAGATGTTAAGTTGTCAATCTCGCCTTCATTCTTGCTGGATGGGTTCGGAGCCGATCCTCGGCTCCGACTCGGCACTTGCTAAGCTCGAGAGTCACTTTTACCAGCTCGAGGCAGCCCCATATCCCATGATGCAAGGCGGTAAATACCCAGATCTCGTTTGCCGCTTCGCTGATGAGGTACTCCTTTTACCAGCTCTTGGTAAGTAATTTGTTATTCAAATATTAGTCACCCCATCCCTATTTTTCTCACATATTTTAGTGTATTTGTCACTTTTAGATAGTTTTAGGGTCTCTAGCTCCTAGTTACTGTTTCCCTAGTTGTTTTTACTGAGTCGGGCCTTCAATCCTCTCCCATCCCTTCCTGTCAGGGCGTGTGTGTGAGTTTATTTTTCTACCTTTTAAGTTAATATTTCTGAATCTGGGACTGTGTGAGTAGCGTGTTTGTGTTGTTCTCACTATGTCCAAAGAACCGAGGGTCTCAGGCTTCAAGAAGTGTGACTCGTGCTGTCAGAAGATGTCTCTGACAGACGGTCACACTTCTTGTATCTATTGCCTGGGACCTCTCCACCTGCAGGACTCCTGTGCTATTTGTCACTCTTTCAGCCAGAGAGTCCTGCAGGTAAGGAGAAATAAATTAATTTTAAGAGGACTACTTAAACCAGAGGGCTCCCCGGCCAAGTCTGCTTCAGGTCAGCCCTCTAAGACCTCCAAGGCCCAGGCTTCTGCTTCTAAGCCTCCGGCCATGGCTCCGACTCCTTTGGAGTCGAGATCAGCTCCGGCTGGAGCCGATGTCATTTTGACTAAATCTTCTGCACCGATGGCTATCGGTGCCGATGCTTTGACTGATACATTGGTGTCGGCTCCGATCGGCTCCGACCACCATGTATCTAAGAGTTTGGTATCGGCGCCGGCCAGCTCCGATACCATTATTTCCTTGCCTGTGTCGGCTCCGGCTGGAGCTGACACATCTTTGACCAGGCGTGGAGCCGATAAGTTGTCGGCTCCATCTGGAACCGAGGGTTCATCGGCTCTGATGGCTTCGAGGAAGAGATCCAGGTCTCCCTCTTTGGAGCCTATTCTTTCAGCTCCGACCTCCCCTCTTCTTTCAGAATGGAGCCATCGGAGCCGATCATCTAGGTCTTCCAGGCTCTCAGACCATGATTTGGAGAGAGTGGTAAGCAGATTGTTAAAATCACAGGCACTAGCCCAGATGCTTCATAGTCCGTCTCAACAGACGACTACTAGTCCACACCCTCTTCAAATTCCTCCTTCAACTCTCCTCCAGAGCTCGGAGCCGGAGTCTATTGGAATAGTCACTGCTGTGGCTGTGGGGCAGATACCACCCCTTTCTGCCCCTTCAGCTTCTACTCTTATCTCCTCCTTGAGACCTTCCTTGGAGGGATCCGGTGGTCAGGCTTCCCTGGTCTGCTCCGAGGGGGCGAGTGGCATCGGACCCTTGTCCGACCCTGCTCTCCCCCTCGGGCCTTCGGCCTTGGTGAGCTCGGCTCCGACATCTGCCTCGGAGCCTTCCCTTTTGGTGGGCCCGGGAGCCCCTGTTTCTTCGGAGCGGGGTCTCTCGGATCTCCCCAGGAGGGGAGCCTTCGAGGTGATGAGGAGTGTGCTGGCCCCCGGGCTCAGTCAGCAGTCTATTCCCTTAGCTCCTCCCTCTATGGTGCCTGTAGATGTCTCCTCCCACTCTCTTGCTCCCGGACCGAGAGATCCATCGCATCAGGTTTCCCCACTGGGAAGAATCCCCTCTTCCGAGGATTCTCCTGATCCGTCAGGAGATCCTCCGTGTAAGAGGACCTGTAAGAGGAAGCACCTAGACTCCCCTGAGTCTACCACTTCAGATACCGACTTAGATGAGTCAGAGGGGTCCCCAAGATCCCCCTCTGAGGATGTCTCTTTTTCAGACATCCTAGAACTCCTAAAACAGAGGGGAAACTGGCCCTCCATTAATCCCTCCGAGGATGAGTCGGTATACCTAGAGGCTTTTGGATCTCGACCCTCCACCTCCTGGGTGTCTCCGCCTTTCGACCCCCTCATGGAGGTGATAGCTCGGAAGACGTGGACATCTCCTGATTCCATGGAACCAGTTCCCAGGAGGCCTTCTAAATTTATTACAGCCCCTTCCGAGAAACAATTTCTTACAAAAGGTGTCCCTGTTGATGCCATGGTGGTGGCGGCCACCACCAAGAAGGAACTTGCAGATCCTTCCGTACCAGTCCATCCTCCTAACAAGGATTCTAGGACCATGGACAGGTATGGTAAGCGGATGTTTTCCTCAGCAACCTTTGCCATGCGTTCACTGAATTATTTATGTCACTTCATCAGACTTCAAAGGGATATCCTTAAAGAATTAGGTGAAGTAGTACAGGATCCTTCAGCTGCAGGGGCTCAGGAGAAGATTGCTTCTCAGCTAGGAATCCTTAACTCCATAACCAATTCCTCCATGCGGCTAATTTCTTATGCAGCAGATGGAGTGAGTAGAGCTGCAGGGACAGGAGTGGCTCTCAGACGTCAGTCCTGGATGCGGCTCTATAATTTTGCAGACCCCTTTAAGGCGTCCTTCACAAACTCTCCCTTTGATGGGTCAACATTGTTTGGCCCTCAGGTGAAGGATACGTTGACCAGGTGTGAGCAAGACGGCAAGACTCTTTCTGCCGTAGGAGTCCACTTTTCCACCCCTTCTAGGCCTTACCCCAAAGGACAGAAGGGGGGAAAGATGTGGTTCTGAAAATCTCAGGGAGTCACGCCGGACACACGTGGTCAGTTTACCCCTAGAGGCAGAGGGGGTAATAACAATAGATGCTGCCCTAGGTGCAGAGGGGGTCCGCAGAACCAGGGCAGCAGAGAGCCCCTCTCTGACAAGCCCTTCCAGCATCCCTGAGGTGTTGCCCGACTGTCCACCCTTGGAGGCAGTCGGGGGAAGATTATCACTGTACCCAGAAGCCTGGCTTTCCCTTTCGCAAGACAAATGGGTACAGTCGATCATATCCGAGGGTTACAAGATTCCTTTCGAGGAAAGTCCCTTCCCTCACAAAAATTCCCTTCCAGACGTTCCACCCGGTCTAAGGGAAATTGCAAAATTAGAAGTATCAAAGCTTCTACAAAAAAGGGCCATTCAGCCAGTTCCAACAGACCATTCAGAGCCCGGAATCTACTCAAGGTTCTTTTTGGTTCCCAAAAAGACGGGAGATTGGAGACCAATATTGGACCTCAGCAGACTCAACAAGTCGGTGAAAAAGACAAGATTTCGGATGGTCACACTTCAATCGATTTTGCCCTTCTTAGGCAAAGACAACTGGATGTGCTCAATAGACCTTCAGGATGTGCACTATCACATAAAAATCCACAGATGCTCCAGAAGGTTTCTCCGCTTTCGGCTGGGGTCCTGTCATTTTCAGCCCTGCCCTTTGGTCTCACTACAGCCCCCAGAGTGTTCACCAAATGCATGGCAGTGGTCACGGCTCACCTGAGACGTCAAGGATTCCAGGTGTTTCCATATCTCGATGACTGGCTCCTCTCAGCCACCACCAGGCATCAACTTCTCCAAGCCAGAGATTACACCCTAAATCTCTGCACTCAGTTAGGAATTTCGGTCAACTACGAAAAATCCTCCTTACTGCCCTGCCAATCTATTACTTTTATAGGTGCAAATTTAAACACTGCTCGGATGTCAGCAAACCTAACAAGCCAGAGAATCCTAGATATCCAAAACCATGTCCGGATCATCCTTGCCAGCAAAAAGGTGCAAGCCAGACTGGTCCTGAAGGTATTGGGCCTCATGGCAGCTGCCATTACTCTTCTTCCTTTGGCCCGTTTTTACATGCGTCTCCTTCAATGGATGTTGTTCACCCAATGGTCCTACCAACAGCTTCCCATGTGTCACCAGATCCTGGTGACACAAACTTGCAAAAACCATCTATCCTGGTGGATTTCTTCTCCCTAAGTCCATCAGGGCAGACCCTTTGTTTTCCCGGCCCCGGTAGCCACAGTCACTATGGACGCCTCCCTGATCGGGTGGGGGGGGTCATTATCAGGGCAGGATGGTTCATGGGACATGGCAACCGTTCGAATACCACCTGCACATAAATGTCCTAGAGATGAGAGCAGTGCTTTTAACATTGCAAGCCCTCAATGACTTTCTTCCCTTAGGAATGATTGCAGTTCGCACGGACAACATGTCCGTAGTATGGTACATCAACAAACAGGGCGGAACCAAGTCCTATTCCTTGTGTCGAGAGGCTCTCAGACTTTGGCAATGGGCGATCTCCTCTCATCGGTTTCTGGTAGCAATGCATATCCCTGGGAAAACCAACATTTTAGCGGACAGATTGAGCAGAAGTGGGGCCGCCCATGTTGCGATCTTTTTGCTACTCCCCAAAACAGCAAATGCCCAGTCTTCTTCTCCCTCTTCCCACTTCCGGGCCATCCCCCCAGAGACGCTCTTACCCAAGATTGGCCCCAGGGACTTCTTTATGCCTTTCCTCCCTTTCCATTGATACCACAGGTACTCCAGAAAGCTACCGTTTTGAGAGCCAAAATGATTCTCATTTCCCCCTATTGGCCTCGACAAATTTGGTTTCCGTTCCTTCATCGTCATCTTTTGGTGCAGCTGTGGCATCTGGACCCAGTGCCAGATCTTCTGATCCACCAATCGGGTCAGCTGCATTGGTCCATTCCTTCTCTCAACCTCACAGCTTGGTTGCTCCACTTCCTTCCTTAGCCAGGCTTCCTATGATCTCTAACCCTGTTAGGGATATCATAGTAGCTTCCCTTAAATCCTCTACTAGAAGGATTTACTCTAGCAAGTGGAAACGTTTCTCCCTTTGGGTGAAATCGAGGAACATAGATCCCTTTACTGCCCCTGTTCATGCAGTTTTGGATTTTCTAGCGGAAATCTTTCACTCGGGTTCTTCATCTTCCACGGTTAAAGTTCAGTTGGCTGCAATCTCGAACTTTCATATCGGGTTTGCAGATCACAACATTATGTCCCACAAGCTTTGTAAAGCTTTTCTGAAAGGAATTTTTCTCCTAAGACCTCCTGTCAGGAGTCCTCCTCCACAATGGGACCTAAATCTAGTGCTGACATCCTTAATTCTTCCTCCTTTCGAGCCAGCTGCTTCATGTTCACTAAAGTTTCTTTCGTGGAAGACACTCTTTCTTGTCGCTATTACCTCGGCTAGGAGAGTGTCAGAACTTCATGCCCTCTCTGTTCGTCCCCCATATTTGGTCTTCCACAAGGACAGAGTATCCTTGAGAACTAATCCATCCTTTTTGCCCTAGGTTGCTTCAAAAACAAATTTAAACCAATCCATTGATCTCCCTGTATTTTTTCCTAATTATTCCAACAGATCAGAACAAAAATTGAATTATCTAGATGTTCACCACCAACTCAGATATTATTTGGACAGAACAAAGCAATTTAGGAAGTCTGATCAGCTTTTTCTTTCTTATGCTGAAAATAAGAAAGGCCTCCCTGTTTCCAAAGTGACCTTATCTAGATGGCTATCTTCCACCATTTCTGACATTTATCAACTTAGGGGCAAACAACTGTGCTCAAAACCAAAGGCACATTCCACTAGAGGCCTAGCCACTTCTACAGCCTTTCAGGCTAGGCTACCCTTAGATACTATTTGTGCAGCAGCCACTTGGGCCACTCCTCATACCTTTGTTTCTCATTACAAATTGGATTTGGCCTCCAGGAGTAGAGCCAGTTTTGGTTCCATGGTTCTCAAGAGTCTGTTCCATTGAGCCACCCAGGATAGAGGTGCTAGGGATGCGGTCCCATCCAGCAAGAATGAAGGCGAGATTGACAACTTAACATTTAGAAGTTATGTACCTACCATAACGTTCCATGTTAGTTGTCTTCTCTCGCCTTCTTTCTTGCAACCCTCCCTCCTGTCCCCCTTGCCTGGACAGACCTTGATCTCCCTTGTCTCTGGAAGATTTTTTTTTTGTTCCTTGGGCACCAGTTAGTTCTAGTTTTAATTATCTGGTTTCCCCTTACAGCCCTTTAGGCTAGTTGCTCTTCTTTCCTTAGTGGAAAGTTTTTATGCTAGGCAGTTTTCCCTCTAGGTACCAAACAAGATCTGGGTATTTACCGCCTTGCATCATGGGATATGGGGCTGCCTCGAGCTGGTAAAAGTGACTCTCGAGCTTAGCAAGTGCCAAGTTGGAGCCGAGGATCGGCTCCGAACCCATCCAGCAAGAAAGAAGGCGAGAGAAGACAACTAACATGGAACGTTATGGTAGGTACATAACTTCTAATTTTCTTCTTTTCCCTTTGGGTTTTGCACAGCTCCAAGGGTATTCACAAAATGTCTAACTTCAATAATTGTTTTTTGCAGCATAAAAGGGCTTCACATTTTCCCTTCATACAGGATTTCCTTATTTTGCAGACTCTTTTCAAAATTATTAGTTTTTCTGTAAAGAATCTGCTCTCTCACAATATTTACATTATAAAGAGCCTAACAGCTTATCGGATCCACTACATATTAACCAGAAATTATGAAACTCAAATGAAGCAGAAAAAAACATTGATCCACACAGGATTGAAATAAACCCATAAAAAAACAATGTATCTGATGTTGTCAAATTTAATTCTGTCTTCAGCTGATGGGTTCAGATCTGATCCGTCAGATCCAAGTCGGGCATTGCTAAAACTTGTGGCAACCAAAAACTCTTGAGCTTCTTCCTTACCCATAGTGCTCCAACCCCAAGTACCTCAGATCTAGTTTTTCACTATATGCAAAAGACGTGGTGACCATTACTCTCGAGCAGATGTTTTTTTTGAAATTTTCAATTTTTTCCTAGCAAAACCATTCTAATTCTTGTATTCCTTGTATTCTTTAATCCCTTACCTAATTACCTACTTTTTTCTGTTTCTTCTAGTTAAAACGTCTTTCTGTCTCTTAGTTCCCCTTCTGTACATTTTTGTACCTTTGAATACTATTGTCAGTATTCTTTCCTTTTTCTCTACATGCTGCGTAGTTTACTTATTACCATTGCTGGTAATTTCTTTTCCTATTTATCACTTTTATATATTTTATATATATATAGATATATATATATATATATACATATATATATATATATATATATATATATATATATATATATGTGTGTGTGTGTGTGTGTGTGTGTGTGTGTGTGTACACATATATATATATATATATATATATGTATATATATATATATATATATATATATATATATATATATATATATATATATATATATCTAATTTCTACTGTTGAATTTTCTCCTTTGAATCCGCTTCTTTCTTCACTGCTGTTCCTACCATAGTAGAGAAGAAAAGAGTCGAGCTGGATTCAAAAAATGTCTTAAGTGCAGGCAATTGTCTGAGACCTCTCCATTTACAAGACGATTGCTCTGTTTAACCCTGGAGCCCTTGTAGATAGAAAAAATAAGTTGAAATTAAAAAGGCTTCTACCTTCTTCTTTCAGAGAGGTTTTACCTGGAGCTATGTCTCCAAAAAAATCTAAAAGATCTGAATATCCTTCTCCGATCCCTTCTACCTCTTCCTCTAAGGCTTCGGAGCCTAGATAAAGATCTCCTCCTGATGTCACTTCTCCTTCAGATCTGACCTCAACCTCGGATCTGAAGCTCATAAAAAGGGATTCGTGGGGTTTGACCTCAACATCGGATCCAATGCAAAAAAAAAAGACATATTAGATCAAAGTTCTTCGGATCTGATTTAAAAGCCAACTGATCTAGCTGTTCAATCCAGTATTATTTACGTTCCAAGGACTAGATACTCCCCTTCAGTAAATCCACTTCTCTCCAGGGTTCCCTCTCCCTTTTTGTAGAGACCTAGGTCCCTTCGGAATTTTCCACTTGCTCTTCCAGGAGCTTAACAGAAGAAGATGTGGAGAGAGTGGTGAGAAGAATTCTCTTTGCGTAGACTCTGATGGGTGCCCCTTCAGCTCCTACCCCTTTGGGTTAGGAAGTCCAATTTTCTGTCACAACCCCTCTTCCATTTCCTCCTCTGACTCATTCCACCATTTCAGAGTCCTTGGATTTGAGACATCTGGCTCCATCTGGCTGGGCTCCGAGGATGCCTTTATCCTCGGATATGAAGTTCACTCTGAGCAGTTTGGTTCTGTCAGATTCAGAGAGCTCTCAGAGCAGAGGCTTCCCTGTTGGATCTGAGGTTTTGGAGTTGATTCCAAAGTTGGGAGCTGTCTCTGCACCTCGTAGCCTTGGCATGGGTTAGCTTGGCTCTGGCTTCTTCTTCAGGGGAATTGTCCTCGGAGCAGGGAGGGACAATGGTCCAGAAGTTTGCCTTTTGGATCCAAGGTCCTCCCCCTCTCTGGGGAGGTTTGCATTTGAGGCTGTGGAGAGAGCATTGTCTGCCTTAGCTACACAGATAGCTCCTACTCCCTCGGATCCTCAGGCTACAGCCTTGCTGTCTCTGCACTTGGAGTCTCAAACCCCTTTTCTACAGGAACAGCCAGTACTGAAACCTCAGGCATCCCATCTGGGTATCCTGACTTCTTCTTATAACCTTCCCAAAGCATCTCACTGAGGAGGTCCTTAAGAAGAAGACATGCAAGAGGAAGCACTTGGACTTCCCAGAGAAGTCTAACACAGGAGTTGCAGACTTTGATGAGGGTGAAGGGTCCCCACAGTCCCTTCCTGAAGATGTGTCATTTGGAGACATCCTTGAAATCTTAAAACAGAGAGGTGGCTGGACATCCAGCAACCTTTTATCCAAGGAGTCTGTATTCCAGCAGGCTTTTGGTACTGGCTCGTCTATCTCTTGGGTGATTCCACCCACTGATGAGCTCATTGAGTTATCTCTCTGTAGGCATGGAAGGATCCCGATGCAAGTGAGTCAATACCTTGGAGACCTGACAAAATTATGGTGCCACCAGATGACAAGCAATTTTGGGGAATAGGAGTTCCTGCTGATGCCATATTCGTAGTGGTGGCCATTTAAAAGGAACTTGTTGAGGAGAGTTCCACTGTTCAATCTCCCAAAAAGGAGTCTCAGGCAATGGACTGGTTTGGGAAGCATGTCTATGCTTCAGTGACCTTCGCCTTAAGGTCTCTGAATTATTTGGCACATTTCACAAGGTTACAGAGGGATTTGATTAAGGAGCTTTCAAATACCCCCTCAGGATTCATTTCTGAAGAAGTACAATCGTGTGTTACTTCTCAGTTGGCTACCTTGCAATTATTTACAGTTTGTCAATGAGGTTCATTTCACATGTAGCTGAAGGAACCTCAAGAGCAGCTGATTTCGGCATTTCCATCAGGAGGCATGCCTGAATGCAGTTATGTGATTTTGCAGAGTCCTTCATGTCTCTGTTCATCACTGCTCATTTTGACAGTCTTTGTTTGGCCCGAAAGTGAAAGACACATTATGTAGGTGTGAGAAGGATGGAAAGACCCTGTCTGCCATGGACGTAAATTTTTTGACACCTCAAAGATCCTTTTCCAGGAATCAACGAGACATTTGAAAGATATGGTTCAAAATGTCCCCAGGACCTTTCCAGGACACACATGGAGGAAGTTTCCCCCCAGAGGTAGAGGGGGGAACTCTAATGGTAGATGCCACCCCAGCTGCAGAGGTGGCCCACAAAACCAGGGGCCCAGTGATTCGTTCTTCAACAGACCTTTCCAACACTCCTGAAAGGAGGCCCAATTTCCTCCTCTGGAGGCATTCGAGGGTTGACTATCCTTGCACCAGAAATCTTGGCTAGAAATAACAACAGATTCTTAGATGCAGAGGATTATTTCTAGAGGTTCTATAATACCATTTTCCCTTCCTCCAGTTTCAAGAAAAATCCCTGATGTTCCATCCAATCAGAGGGAACAAGCAGCACTTTATGTACAAAAGCTGCTAGAAAAAGAGAGTAATCCAAGAGGTCCTACCAGACCAGTTGGAATCTAGAACTTACTCAAGATTCTTTTTACTGCCAAAGAAAACAGGGGACTGGAGACCAATTTTGGATCTCAGCAACTTGAACAAGTCAGTTCGCTGCACCAGGTTATAGTTCAGTCCATTCTCCTTTTTCTAGTCAAGGACGACTGGATGCGCTTGATAGAGCTTCAAGATGTGTACTATCACATAAAGGTGAACAGGTGATCCAGAAGGTATTTACACTTCCAGCTGGAAGCCAGTCATTACCAGTTCAGAGTTCTGCCCTTTTCTCTCACTACAGTCCCCAGGGTGTTTACCAAATGTTTGGCAGTGGCAATGGCTCACTTGAGATTGTAAGGATTCTGGGTGTTTCCATATCTAGATGACTGGCTCATTACTGCCCAGACCAGGCATCAATTAACAAGGGCAAGAGATCAGGTTTTGCAGACATGGTCTCATCTGGGGATAACTGGAAACTACAAGAAGTCTCAACTTGAACCAACCCAAAATTTGGAGTTAATAGGAGCCCTGTTCAACACAGTCAAGTAATAGCCTCACTAACTCTTTCAAGGGTTCAGACTATAAGGTCACAGATCAGAAAAATAATCTGCAGTACCAGGATTTCAACCCACTTGGTGCTTCAAATTCTTGGATCAATCTCAGTGGCTATAGCACTAGTACCTTTAGCCAGATTTTGCATGAGGATCTACCAGTGGATGCTAGCAACACAATGGTTGATACTTTACCAACCATTACCAACCCTAATATGAATCATCCACACATGCAATAGGGATCTAGAATGGTGGATTAAATCAGACCAGGTTCTACAAGGCTGTCCATTCATTCCCCTCAGCTCAAGGCCACAGTGACCATGAATGCTTCCCAGTTGGGGTGGTGGGCATTGTCTTTGTAAAACTGTCCAAGGCACTTGGTCCCCTGAAGAGGCCAAGTTGTATATCAATGTCCTAGAGATGAGAGCAGTGCTTTTAGCATTGCGGGCCCTTCAGAATGCTCCCCCTTTGGGGATGATTGCAATTCAAATGGACAATATGTCAGTAGTTGGGTACCTCAACAAACAAGGAGGAACTAAATCTTATCCCTTGTGTCATGAAGCGCTCAGAGTGTGGCAATGGGCAGTCTCATCTAACCACTTTCTCATGATAGCAGACAAGCTGAACAGATGCGTTCTTCTGCCTCACGAGTGGTCTCTCAAGAAGAATGTAGTGAAAATGATTTTCCTTTAGTGGCCCAGCTTTGCTGCAGTCGTTTTGCTTCTCCCCTAAACAACAAATTCTGCAGCTACTTTGCCCTAATCATGCCACAGGGGGAATACCAAGGGGTAATCTCCTTCACAACTGGCCATCCAGTCTGGTTTGCGATTATTCTCCAATTCCGCTAATTCTGAAATTCCTACAGAAAGCTGCAATGTTGAAAAGCAAAGTCATCCTCATTACTCTTTATTGGCCTAAATAGATTTGGTTCACCTTCCTTTGGCCTCATTTACTTCATCAACCTTGGATTCTGGATCCAACTCCAGATGTTCTGTCTCATCCGACAGGCATGATTCATCCAGACTTATCAAACCTCAAGCTGGCGGCCTGGCTTATCCGATTCCATCAAAAGCCAGACAACATATGCTCTCTTCACCTGTCTGACATCTACTTTTACTTTTATCTTTCTGTAAACCCTCTACACTAAAGCTCTATTCCAGTAAATGGAAAAGGTTAGTTTACTGGGCTTGCTAAAATAATGCTGATCCTTTTTCAGCTCCCATCCATAACATCCTGGAATTTTTGACTGTACTTTTTAAAGAAGAAATTTGTTTCTCAGCAGTTAAAGTTCAGTTAGCAGCTATATTGAATTTTCACGTTGGATTTGAGGGATTCTCGGTTGGTTCGCATAAGCTCTGCAAATTATTTTTGCGAGACACTCTTCTTTTAAGACCACTTTTTAAAGACCTTACTCCCCCATGGTACCTGAATTTCATACAGCAAGCTCTTACTCATTCCCCATTCAAACCAGCAGTTAAGTGTGACCTTAAATACTTTTCTTGAAAGACAATTTTTCTGGTAGCCATTACTTATGCCAGACGAATTTCTGAGATTCAAGCATTGTCCTCAAAACCTCCATACTTGATTTTTTACAAGGGTAGAGCTACCTTATGAATTAATGCATCCTTTCTTCCTAAGGTGATATCAAAATCTAATATAAATCAGTCCATTAATTGTCAGTATTCTTTCTGAAATTTTTTAACAAGGGCAAGTACATGTTACATTTATTGTATGTTCACAATTAAGTTTTTACCTAAATAAAACAAAAAGCATCATAAAAATCTGACCGATTGTTTGTCTCATTTGCAGAACTAAAATTGGGAAAGCCAGTTACCAATGTGACTTTAACCAGGTGACTGACTCGTATTTCATTTATTTAAAATAAATTGGGCAACACTTTACCAAAACCGTTATGGCCCATTCAACTAGATCCATGGAAGCTTCCTCAGTTTTTCAGTATAGAATGTTTGTGGATGATATTTGTGCTGTAGCAACTTGGGCCACTCACCATACCTTTGTTACTCATTACAAAGTGGATTTGGTCTTCAGAGGTACAGCATCATTTGGTTCAAGTGTGCTCAAGAATATCCTTCCTTAAGTCCACCCAGGATCCTAGGGTCTGTGTTAAATCATCGAATGCTTAAAAGGCAAACGATGATTTATCGAACCCATGTAAATGAAAGCTTACAATCTCGAACGCTTAGAACAGCAATTCTTTTCTAAGGGAAAAAAATTGCTGTTCCACACAAAAAAAAAAAAAAATTAAAACATTACATAAAGTGGGGGGCTTCGTCCCCCCCCACACCCCCGATGTGAGGGGCTGTGTCCCCCACAACCCGCTACTTAAATATACCAACTCTGAGATTGCACTACAGTCATGAAAACAGCAAAGTAACATAGCAGCCAAGCGATTTCTTTCCCAGAGAAATAATTTGCTTATGCTGTTTCGCTATTTTGCCTTTTTGTGTTTTCAAGTTCGATCATGATGCATTCGAAAGAATGCGTCATCGATCATTTAATAGGAACCCAGATCTTAGGTAGCCGGGGACTTTTTCCCATCAGTTGGGGATAGAATGAAAATGGACAACATCAGATAAAGAAGTTATGTACTCACCATAATATTCCAGCTGTGTTGTCCATTTTCATTCTTCCTCAAATCCCCACCAACCAACCTCCATCCTTTCTAAACTCCTGGAAGAATATGTTGTTTATGGACATTGTCTTTTACATTGAGCTCCAAATATAGTCTTCTTCCTATTTGTCTACAAATATTTCCTTTGTAGTAAATCAGCAAACAAGATCTGAGGTACTTGGGGTTGGACTGGAGCATTATAGCTAAGGTAGAAGCTCGAGAGTTTTTGGTTGCCACAAGCTTTAGCAATGTCCAAGTCAGATCCGAATTACTGAATCTGAACCCATCAATTGAGGAAGCATGAAAATGGACAACACAGATGGAACATTACGGTGAGTGCATAACTTCTTTTTTTGCAGGGGACAACCCCCCCTTGCACCCCCATCATCCTGCTGCTTATGTATATCCAATCCAAGATCACATTACAAGCGGGGGAGGGCATATTCCCCAATCACACTGTACAGCAACATTAGGGTAAAAAAGCAGTATGTTTGATTATCTCATTTTCAACCTGGCATTAGCTCAATGGGAGAAGGAAAAAGTGTTGACTGATAATGACTTTTTTTCATATGTACACTGGTATAAACGTTTTGTCGATGATATTTTTATTTTATGGAAAGGCAGTGAAAAATCATTATTACAGTTTGTAGAATTTTTGCACAGCACTACTTCTTTTCTAAGGTTTTCCATCAAATATTCTCAGCAAAGCATGGAATTTCTGGATGCCAACATTTATAAGTCAGAAATAGGTACATTAAAAACCAGTATATTTAAGAAGGAAACTAAGGAGAATGCATACTTACACAAAAATAGTATGCATCCTCGACATATTTCGAGGAATGTACTTAAATCACAGTGTCTTAGACTTATGAGATTACATAATGATGATGAACAACTACAAACAGCATTTAACAAGTCAAAATCAGATTTTATCGAGAGGCTATAAAGAAAAAGAGATTAACTCTTGTATTAAATCCATTATGCAAGAGAAGGAAAGGTCAGGGAGACCATACTATTCGAAAAGAATAATAAATACTACTGGAGCATTGACAGTACCAACTAAGAACAGTACCAGATTTCCTTTAACTTTCTCTAATGATATAAGTGCAGTATGTGAAATAATTAAAAAGAACTGGAATATTTTGTATGGAAATAATGAACTTAGGGATTTTATTACTGAAAGACCACAATTTTCTTTTAAAAATAATAAATCCCTGAAAAGACATTTATGTTATAAGAAACATAACCAGACATCTAAGAACATTATTTCCCGTAGATGTGGTACTTATGCATGCAGACATTGCAGTGCATGCAATTATTTATATTCAGGTACCTGCTTCATACACCCACATTTAAATTATGATATAGATTTCTCCTTTTATGCAGATTGTTCATCTAAAAATCTTGTTTATTATAGTTTCTGTAGTAGGTGTGGAGTTTATTACATAGGTAAAACCAACCGCACGCTTAGAGAGCGGATACAAGAAAATGTTTGTGATATCAGGAACAATAAGGAGACTAGTGCCTTACCCAAGCACATACTTGCATTTGGTCCAGAACACAAATTTAAGTTCTTTGTTTTGGAGACGATAGATGAAAGTTTGAGGGGGGTAACATCTGAATAAAAGCAAAAGTATGTGAGCAGAAATGGATTCTCTATTTCCAGGCAGATAAAGCACCTGGTATAAACAAAGCTGTTTCTTTAAAACCTTTTTTGTGTATACATCCATTTAAACACTAGTAAGTGCTGTTCTTCTAAGAGTTAATTTTAATAATTAATTGATCTTAATGAATACTGCTTTTCCATTGGATGTCGTCTTTTTTAAATTCTAAGATTTTATACTCTGTTGTTGTCTGAAGAAGCAGCCTTGAACTGTGAAACTGCTTACTTTTTTGTATTGTTTTATTAAAGTTTTTGTGCTTCTGCCTACTTGGGTCTTGGCATTGTTTTTAACTATTTTATGTTCTGCTGCATTTAGGAATGATTCTTTCCCATCCAGGTTTGATTTCTCTAGCATTAAATAAAAAGTTCCCTTCCCCGCTGCAGTGGAGATCTTCACTGTTTCTTACAGAGTGTTAACTGGGTAAGAGAAGGACTGCAACAGAAGAAAGTAAGCCCTGAAAAGACTTGCTAAATAACAGTTGAAATCAAAAGCTCTGATTAAAAAAGTACTAATAAGGTACACTTGGAAAGTAAGACCACTACAATTCTTGTTTTCAACTGTTAAGCAAATTCCCAAATGAAACAGCCAAAAGTCAGGCAAATGCCCATTTAGAAAATATTTGTAAAGCATTTTTCTTTTCTGTATGAGGCAGAGCCTATTATAATTAGCACATGGATCAACTTACCTTAAGGTAGGGTAAAAAAATTCCTTTCCAGCAACCCTCATCGTATAACTGAATTTTTAACAATTTTTACCATTTTCCCAGTTCAGCCACAGTGGCATTAGCTGAATGCTTTTCTTAGTCCTAATTGTTTAACATCCTAACCAAAGCTGGATAAATGTTTTCTGAAATATAAGGTATGCTAGATATATTTTCAAACCATTTGATTTTATTTCATTCAGATGGAGACCAGACTATTATAATATATATATATAAATAAAAGATATATATTATATTTGTATTGAGAATATAAATGGAAAAAGAAAAGAAAAAGAAAATACTCTCTACTTGAAACTGCATGTAAATTATAATAAAAAACTAGCAGTAAAACAGGTTTGATGCTGATATGTTGATTCAAACCTGGTTCAATATATGCCATCAGTCTTAAAAAAATCATCTCAGCTCAACTGTTTCTAAGTAATTCATCCTGTCAGGTCCCTTAGCCTCTTGAGGGTCATACCACATAAAATGCCAAGCCATTCTGTACATGTTGCTAAGTAAATCAGTTAGTAGGTTTTTCAAGTAGCATAAAAGCTGGTGTGTAGATATAAATTAAGAGAGAGGGACAGAAACAAACTGTAGCTATATATTTACACATGTTACACCTGTTGCATGGGAATGTACCATGTCTCAGAATTTTGCTTATCTATATTACTAGTTAATAATTCAGTTTTATCGATACATTATACCTGTTTAAGACACCTACAAGTAGAACATTCTTAATAATGTCAGTAATATAACTTATATCACTGGTATATCTTGTGAAAATACCCTGTTTAAATCATAATGAGTCCTATATAATACAAATGCATATAATAATATGAAAGTGCTTGTTACACAAAATTATTTTATTTTTATTATATCATTGGTGGGTTCCATTTGGTTGTTTTCGTTTTGTTTATATATTTTATTTCATTCATAGGAAGGTGACAGACACCTTATTACAGATAAATTTGGAGATGCTGAACTCTTTATAATATGAACGAATATGTCATTAATGCCAACTGGTGGTGTAAACCTTGGCTGTAGATGATTGTCACTGTTAAAGTGACACCCTGACCCCATGTGCAAAACAAATGGCAAAAAGGGTTGTGGATAGATGGATAGCTGGATGTCATTAATGCACTCAAATCTGGTAAATATGTTCAGTAGAGATACCATTCTTGAGAATTAGGTAAAGCTAAGGAAAGATTCTTTATTATATTACTATTATTACAAACAAAAAGTGTTTCTGAAGTTGCAGAATTTCTTATACCTGAAAACAGCCTATAAATATTTCCTATCCACAAGAGTAGACCTAAGGCAGAACTTGTTAACTGTCTAGTAAGTCTAACCTGTGTTGTTTATAAAGTTCAAGAAAGAACACATAGCTACCTCTACAGTAATAATAAAGGAAACTCAGGATTTTTTATTATTGTTTCAAAAATATGACTTCTTCAAAGGAAAATCCTGCTTCCAAAAGTCTGATGCATCTTTTACAGATTTCTCATGACATAGTGAAGGTATTCCATTACGCACTATACACTTGGAAATAGCAAAGACATTCACTACCACTTTACATGTTAACATTTTAGAAAGCCATTACAAATGAAAACAATAAGAGAAGAGTAAAGTAGACCCATATTTGTTCTGATTTTTGTTTCCTGGCACTGAGGCAAGAAGTGTGAAGATAGGTGGTGCCATTTTGATTTATTTTCTTTTGTTTTATTTTATTTTACTTTTTTTTTAACTAAAAGAAGCTGTGAGAAACTTGGTGGGGTATGTAACTCTATCAGGAGGTTACTGGTCAGAAGCAAAGTTCAAGTCTACCTATTCCAAGGGATTTCAAACAACTCACTTAAGGAGCAAGCTGCATGGCCACATAGGCACACAGTTTTAATTGATTATTTTGTTAAAGTTATTAAGCTGTGGAAATAAAGATAGATTGGTATTATAAAAATAGATAGTGACATACCTGGGCAAAGTACTGAATCCCCTAAATGATCTTCATAAGGATAACTGATGCAGTAGTCTGATAACAGCTGGCCAACCTCCAAAGCTTTCAGGGCACCTTTCACATACCCATATCATTAGTCAGTTCCATTGCTGGGCAGGTAAGTTCCCATTGGAGGGAAAAAAATCCTCTTTATTTTCTGTGACAAAAAACTTACTTTTTCCTTGGTGGTCTAGTGGTTAGACTTGGCGCTGTTGCTCCCATGGCCCATGTTCGATTCCTGGTCAGGGAAGCTTTGTGGTATTGGTTTGGCATAATGGTTAAGGTTTACACTTCATAAACATAAAGTACAGGGTTTGATTGGTTATTGGCCAGGCTTAAAATGGCCCTTCACAGCAGTTAGCCTAGTATTCACCAATGAACCTATGTAAAACTCAATTTAATCTATGAGAAAGTATTTTAAATGACTGAAATGTCACTTTTGAACAATTTTTTAAATGGAAACGTTACCCTTTTAATTTTGTGGTAAAATGTTATTAAAACTAACTTTAAACAATTTTTTCTGAAGTAAAAGTTGCATTATTTACTTATTACTTTGGGGCTGGAGTAAGTGTTGTCTTTTTTTTTTTTTTTTTTTTTTTTTTTTACTGGACTTTTACTGGGAAAAAAATTACTTTTTTATAATTTACCTGTTTTGCCGACTAATCCTTCCAGACTTCCCCAATAATCAGACACCTTTTTGGCTTAACACGGAGCAATCTACTGGTTCCTCAATTCTTCCTTCTTCTAGTGACAAAAAGAAGAAAACCGTGAAATAGCCTTCACCCCAACAACAGGCTGCTAAAGTGCCTCAGCCAGAAATGGGTCACTATGCTGTCGTCAAAGCTGGTTCCTTGGAATACTCTTCTTTTTCCTTGGGTCTGACTAGTCTAGTCCCTACAGCCACCATGGACAGGTGTTAGACATAGCCTCTGTGGCTGTTGGAGTGCCTCTGGTGGGAAAGGAAAAGACACTCTTATTGCTCTAGGGAGAAGGGGCAGAAATTGCTACTCTGTCTAGTCTGAAAGCTGTTCCCCAGAGGGAGTTTTTTCTGGCAAAAGTGGGTCATCTCTACAGGAAATCTTGTCAAAAAGAAATGAAAACTTAAGTGTATGTCTTATCTTGTCTCAGTTACTCTGGAGAAGAGTAAATTAATGGGCTTAGCTCAGGGTTTAGTGTAGGCTCTTGATCCTTCTTGTCTGATAAAAGAGAAAAAGGATTCTTCATTTTCTGAAGAGATTTTAAGAATTTGAATCTGTAATGATTCTTAAGGCACATATGTGTCATCTCCACAGATTTCTGATTTAGATTTTGAGGAGAGTGTGGCTTCAGCCAGTACTTTTGAAGGATTCCATTTCTCTGAAAATATTTCCAGAATGAATTGGTTGTTTCAGTGAGAAAACCGTGATGTTTTCTAGTCCCTCAGGAAGAATTCTGATTGGTTACAACTGGAATTCCAGAACATACTCCTATTCCTCCTGTTCTGTCTGCTTTGGAGGATGATTTTGTCACAGCTCTTAATTTCCTTGACAGCCAGCCTTCTGCCCCCAAAATGCAGATAGAGTATGTAAAGTGCCTCAGTAGTTTAAGCTTTTATACACTCACCCCAGATTAGACCAAGCAGCTATTGCTTCAGTGACTCCAGCTGATGCTAAACATTTGTCTAATACTAATCCATCTCCTTATGACAAAGATGGGAATCTTTTTGATAGAGTTGGGAGAAAAGTGTATTCGTCTGCAACTCTTGATTTTAGGACTCACAACTGTCAAGCTCATATGTTGAAGTTTATCTTTCCTTTTGTTAGAATATGAGGCATATTTTGGCATTCTTGTCTTCTTGTGAGGAGAAATCTACTTTGGGTAACTTGTTCCCTTCTGTGTCTCAAGTGACTACCCACCATTTAAAATGTGCACCCACTCCCATCCTAGCAATCCTTTAATCCTTCCAGAAGGTCCGAACCTCCATTTTCCTATTTGGCAACAGATAGTGTCAGACAGATGGGTTCTAAGGGTAATTCAGCAAGGTTACAGATGGCAGTAGAAGTCTTTCCATCCTTTTTGGGGGATTACTTTTCACCCACTAAGCCAGGCTCTTTATTTCCTTCCTGGCATTCAGCCTATGCTTGCTTTAAGGTGTCACAGAAGCTGTCCCTCCTCCTCCTCAGTTAAGGGAAGGGATTTATTCCAGGATGTTTTTGGTATCAAAGAATGAAAATTCTTGGAGACCAGTTCTGGATTTTTCTTTTTTAAATCTATTTTGTGATAATGCCCAGGATCAAAATACTGTTTTCTTCTCAACGTGTTGCCCCTTATCCCCCATTTGAGTTTTCTAATGAATTTAAATTTAAAAGATGCATATCATCACATTCCTATAGATCCAGATTTCAGAGGTTTTTTTAAGATTTTCTGTGTCTGGGTCATATTATCAGTTCCCTGCATTACCCTTTGCTTTACCTACTTATCTAAAGGTATTCACAAAGTGTCTGGCTCCTATGATAGCCTACTGTAGACTGCAAGGTGTTCACATTTTCCTTATTTAGACATCTTGCTTGCCTTTGTATAGTCTTTTTCAAAGTATTTGGAATCTCTCAGTTGGATTAGTGATCTCCATCGCAGGCTAGGATTCCAAGAGAACATACGGAAATCTGGTCTGATTCCTTATCACAGGATTGTTTTCCTGGGGTATCCCCTCAACACATCAGTTCAAAGAATTTTTCTCCCACAGGAAAAAAAAATCTGGATTTATATTAATTCCCAGGTTTTCCAGCCAGACTACCATTTCAGCAGGGGAAATTCCTCAGGATTCCAGGTCTCATGGCATCTATGATACTCATGATATCTCTTACAAGACTTCAAATGAGAAGAATCCAGTGGTACTTGAAATATTTATGGCCCCATCATTAATATCCCCTGACATTTTATATTCCACTTTTGGGATTTATGAGAGTAAAGCAGACACGTCAAATCACATAACCATGAAAGGAGATGTTAGCTGTTATAAATGCGGTCCCTGGGACCTGTTCAAGTGGTTTTACAGACAGCGCCTCAGTAACTCAGTAACAAGCAAGCAGGAGCCAGATCTTACCATTTGTGAAGAATAGCCATGGTGGCCTGGGATGTAGCTTTTCAGCACAATCTCATCTACAGGCATCTTGCAATATTTATCATTCACACTGCCTCAATAGCGTATCGGTTCTGTGCCTGCACAAACCCACATTGACAGCTTTTCAGAGTTCAAAATTCCCTTCTGTGACTCCCTGTGATAAGGGATCAGCTAAGTCCCTCCCATCACAGAAAAATGAACTCCTGTCATACGAAGTTAGTTGTTCAGTTTTTTTAGTGCTAAGTAGGAAGAACCAAGAAGGACCAGAAGCAAGAATCAACTGACATCAACCAATTTGCAGCCAGAAAAACACAAATAACCAAAGCCAACCAACAACACAGCAAGGTTAGATACAATCAAACTATATACATATAAAATAAGGAGGGTGGTGGGTGGATGCTACCAAAGAGGCAGTGTGAAATTTGAACATCTACTGTCACAGATAAGCAAGACTTATCCAACTGTACTATGGTCATCATTCATACTGCCTCAGTAGCATACAGTATTTGTAGATTCCTAGAGCTTACCCTACCTGGGAGTAGGAAGGATAATAATCCAGGAGCATCAGCAGAATGGTCCTTACAAAGCCTGCTCTGGAACTTGAGAAAGAATGTGATTTGTAGTGTTTTGTAAAGGTTGCTGCCTCTAGAATGCTTCTACAAACTTTGTATGCCACTGAGGCAATGTGAAATTTGAACATCTACTTTTACAGGTAAGACTTATTCAACTGTACTTTCTGTCAGAGCAAAATTGCAACAAGGTGAGCAGGAATAGAGCAGTCACTCATAAATGGAAACTGAACCAGGAGGTCTTCCAAGAATTAATCCAACTGTGGGGGAATACCTCAAATAGCTCTATTTGTCTCTGCTTACAACAATAAGTTGGGAAAATTCTGCTCCTGGGCTCCATGCAAAAAGGCCTGGAAGACAGAAGGATTTTCTTGTCCTTGGTCAGGAATGTTTCTGTATGCTTTTCCATACCTTCCACATATCCATGGTGAGTCCCTTCTGCACACGCAGCACTGGTTCTCTCTTCTTTTGGAAACGGACAGGGGCAATTAAAGAAGCTTCCTCACAGACTGGATTTACTCACACAAGATCAAAAGTGTTTGATACATCGTAGTCCCAAACAACTACAACTGAGTGTCTGGATGAGATAATTTTAATACCTTTTATGCACCTTTTTTTTCTGAGGGTGTGGAACAGGTATTAGTAGAGGCAAGAAAGTCTGAAAATAGAAAAATCATATATTATTAAATGGAAAAGGTTTTCTAGATGGTGCCAATGAAAAAAACAACACCCATTCTGGGCAAGTGTTTTTTTGGTTTTACAGTATTTGTGTGAGTTACTATTCTATGGCCTGTCTTACTCCTCAATCAATATTCATTGTTCAGTGTTCATTTGTTAGCCATTCAAGCATGTCTGCCCCTGGTCCTCTCTCTTTCAATGCAACCTCATGTGAAAATTGTTTCAAAAGGACTGCTGTACATGAAGCCTCCTAAAAAAACAGTTGGTCCCTTCTTAGGATATTCAGTTTGTGTTAGAAAAATTAACTGTTGTCCCATTTTTACTAGCTTTTCAGGCTGACTAGAAATTCTTAAAATGGAAAACAATTTTACTGTTTGCTCTGACCCAGGCATGATGAGTATCTAAGCTCTCATGGTGGATCAACCTTATCTCATTTTCTGTAACAATAGAGTTTCCTGTAAAATCCATTATTCGTGCCAAAAGTGATATCTTAAGTTTACCTTATGCAGACTATTCATCGCCTTGTCAACTTTCCAGAACCTTAAAATGATGGAAAAGGGATTCTCCATACCTTGGATGTCCATAGACAACTCGGATACAGTCTTGACAGAACAAAATCTTTCTGAACTGTTTTTCATTTCTTGTGAAGGTAAGAAAAAGGACAATATGTCTTTCAAATTGGTCATCTCATGCTATTACTTTTCTTTCTATCCACCACAACAAAATAATTCCAGGCAGTGTCAAGACCTACTGTACTAGGGCCTTGGCTTTATCTGGGGAATTTTAGAAATGGTTAAATTGTAGAAGTATTTTAGAATCAAAAGTTTGGTCCCCAGAACATACTTTTACTAAGCACTATAAACTAGGTTCCTTCCACAGGTCTAGAACAGGCTTTGCTGGGACCATTGTCCAAGGGCTCCTGGACCTTCATTCTTCCTCCTTAAGCTATGATAATCTATTCATATAGCTTAGGCTCCTGCAGTAGGGATCCTTATGAGGAGTGTAGTACAGTTTTGTAAGTAAACTTACCATGACAGTAAAAGTTTAAATAATCAGTACTGCAGTAGTTACTGTCTCCCTCCACCCCCCTTATTTTTGTATGTTTGGACTTTTATTGTTATATTCCAAGCATTGCCCCTCAGGGCTTTTGCCACCCTCTCTCCATTGGTATGAAAGCTCTAAAGGGCTTGGCTCCCAAACCTGACTTTTAGTCAGCTCAGCTTAAGTTGGATTATGGATTACATGAGTGGAAGGTGTCCTGAAAGCTTTGTAACCTGGTTGGTTGTTGTAGTTTTAGCAGCGTATAACCTTAGACTACTGCAGATCATTCAAACATCTACTGTTAAGGTAAGTTTTCTTACACAACTGTACTATTTTGGCCATAAGGAAGGATACTGTAGGTCTGATAAGTAGCAAAATGGATTCACTAAACAAATATGCACTGGAAGACCTAACAAATTAAAAATATTTAGGTCTTCGTATTATATGAAAAACGCTATTTAAAGAAAAAAAGTAATTGCGTGAAGGATGTTTTGGAGAACTTTTATAAACTACAGACACTTTAGTTTATAATAAAAAAGTCAGATAACATTGAGGATAAATGCTAATGCCTGTATCAAAAGGCTGTCACTACTACTGATGAATGTGTAAGAGGATGGATAGGGAAGTCTGATTACCAATATAAGACTGCAACATCTGACTATATCCAGAGTGTAGAGAAAGACAAAACACAAATAAGTGACCCTGATGATATGGAAGCACAAATGGATAATAGTACAGAAGCCCCATGTGCTTATAAACATATCAGTTGAGGAATAAGTTAAAAAGTGGTCAGAAATCAGGTTACTTCTAATAAAATAATAATCATTGGAGATATTCACAAAAGTAGCCATCCTTTGGTTAAAAGAGAGAGAGAGAGAGAGAGAGAAATTCTATAAAACAAAATTAGGAAAAGATAAAAAAACGGTTTTGCACAATTAAAACTTAAGTTCAAATAATGTGGAAAACAGTAAGGTAAATGAAACAGAAAGAAACAGCCAGAAACACATATTTTGAAAACAATTACAGTTAAAACATGTGACTGTATTCCTGTTTTGAAAAGAAAACATGGAAAAACAAAGATAATAATCAAGTTATCATTAACATAGGAGGTTTAGAAGACAATAAATGAGATCATAAATCCAGAATCACAGTTGGCATAATGGTTAAGGTCTTCACCTCACGTGCAAGGTACATGGTACTGTATGGAGTTTGCATGTTCTCCCTGTGTCTCTGTGGGATTCCTTCAATCTCCCAATAATATGATATGCTGAGTGTTTCATCTTCAAATTCACCCAAGAATGGAGTTGTGGGTAGCAGAAGCACAGACTCTAGATGCTGTCTATCGGGGGTGAATAGCTGTATAGACCAATTGTTTTGGATGATCAGCTGTGGTGAGCAGTATCATCTAGATCGGAGAACACAAATACCAGACTGTGCATTGTCCCAGGGCTAGCCACTTGATGGTGTAAAAATCAGCTCTCAGCAATTTGACCATGTTAATTAATGTCACAAAAAATGGGCATGGGTATTTTCTAGTCTACCTTGGCCTACTGGACCTACTGGTGGGAAAACACGGATCACAGACTGTACAATGGGACTAGCCATTCAAAGATGTAAAAATCGGCTATAGGAGTTTTACCATGTTGACTAATGTCACCAAATATGGTCATGGATATTTGACAGTCAGCATACTCCCCATTAATGGTGGGAAAAGGTCTATGTGCCCATATTAGCCCATGTATACTTGCCATAAAACCCAGCAGCCTTGGGTCAATACGTTATTGGCTAGATGGTGTTGAGTTTCCCAGCTTGAGTTACTTGGGATAAAATGGCTGAGCAAAAGCTGGATATAAAAGCAATCAACCTGTCAAACATGAACTAAGGATTGCTACACCCAGTAAAGGTACACTGATTGGATGGAGCTTGAAAGTGGATGACATGATGGGAAGAAGAAGGCTGGACATCCTCTGTCTCCAGCAGACAAGATGGAAGAGCAGTCCAGCAAAACAACATGGCTTGGGAGATCCAGTGTGTACTACTCAGGAGGAGGACAGTGTAGAAATGGTGTGGGAATTGTGGTAAGGGGAAAGGCTTCAGAAGACATTGAGGGAGGTCATCAGATTTAGTGACAGATTCATGGTAATTAGAGTAAGGTTAGGTCAGTATTTTTAATCTCAGCCTGTGCCCCACAGCAGGGATTTGTCCACAAGGAAAAGAATGTATTCAGGCAACAGATACAGGACATAGTAGATAAAATAGGACATATTGGGATGGACAGAACAGGATGTAAGGACTGCTAGGGTCCACATGGGTGGGGCAGCAGGAATAGAGAAAGAGAGGCCATTCTAGACTTCTGTCTGGCAAATGGCTTGATGGTAGCCAACACATGGTTCAAGAAGAGCGAGAGAAGCAGTCACAGGATCACATACAAGAGTGGCCAACATGCAAATCTTGTACTTCCCCTAAGTAAGGAAAAGGCATTGAGGTAGAATCAGCAATTGCAAAGTCATACCCAGTGAAACAGTTGGCCATTTGGCCCACTGCATAAACCACTTGTTGTGGCAACCAGTGGTCAGATAGGACTTTAGTGTCATCAACAGAGACTATGTTGAAGACCCTGAAGTTAAGTGGAGATTAAGCACAAGAGTTCATG
Source organism: Protopterus annectens (assembly GCF_019279795.1). NCBI lineage: Eukaryota > Metazoa > Chordata > Ceratodontiformes > Protopteridae > Protopterus > Protopterus annectens. The sequence goes on from NC_056737.1 coordinate 887,928,796, forward strand.
GAAATACTCAGGGCTGTAGCACCTCAGGAAGTAGAGGAAATAGAGATGAAGAAAAATGGCAGCACCTCAAAACAGCATGTGTGAGGACTTAAGAACATACATGCAGCTGAGCCAGGTATGAAAATAAGGTACATAAAGAAAGCTGGCAGTAGAAGACAGATGTCCAGGAAGTCAACAACAAAAAACAGACAGGAGTATAGGAAAAAGATGGAGATAGATAAGATGGACCACCAGTCTAAAAAAATAATACCAGTTAGTTAACAAAGAGGCTAAGAGAGCAGTTGCAATAGAGAAGAACAAGGCATTAGAGGCACTCTACCAGTTTCTGAAAAGTGACTTAGTAGATAGCACAAAGAGATGTCATCAGTTTGTAAGGCAAGTACAGAAAGATAAAGAAGATAGTCATCAGACACCCTTTATAAGGGATGCCAGCAACAACATGCTCATCACTCCACAAGACATCAAAGTAGATGGAAGGAATACTTCCAGCTGCTTCTGAATGAAGAAAATCCCACAGAAGCTGTACAGCCCCAATAAAAGAAGAAGAGGAGCCCACCCTAAAAGAAGTAAGAACAGCACTAAGGAAAATTGGTGCTCCGCTCATTATCAGCATTTAAGGAGAAGTATATTACTGGGCCAAGTGAGTTTACAATATTTTCTTCTATTATAGTATATAAATAGCAACAAGAAGATAGACAGCTGTTTGAAGTAGTGATATGATGCAGTCATTCATACTGGGGAATAGTATATAGGTACCTAAATACACAAATTACTGTAAAATGTACTTGTAATCACATGACAAACTGATTCAGCCATACTTGGAGAATACTTAACATAATTAAATGGTTGGTATTTGAGCAGCAAGTTAAATTTAGTTTAAGCCAAAGTGTTAACAGCAGCATTTCATACAGAATTCATTATCATCACGTATAAAATTACAGCCAAGTGTTGACAAATGTTCTGCGATGCATTCCCGTGTAAAACTTGTTAATAGCTCCTTGCCCAAATTTACGCCTAAATCCTAAAAATCCCAAAGATCAGTTTCTCACACACATATTTTTTCTGTTGGTACAGTACTGATATGAACACCATGTACATATGAAAACAGCTATTTGGTATGATCCAAAATGTGATATTCCAAAATGTATTTGAAATGTATTAGGAAATTAAGGCTAAAAAATGTTTAACATGTAGAAAAAATGAAATCCACAAATATTTCACCTATATAAACGTGGTGTTTACTTCTAATATGTCTACTGAAACAGTGAAAAAATGTTTATAAATTAAATATTCAACAGTATTTTCAAGGGGTAATTTCCTGTATCCTGTATTGATATGTTTTACTTCTGAGGTTGCAAAGCTTAGGAGGTAATAGCAGTTTTGTGCAATGCAGAAAATGAAATGATCATATTTTTTCTAAGGCTATACAACTTCAGAGTTAGACTATTGGAGCTTAAAGTGTGTTTTGTTGGGGTAGGGGCTTACTTCCTGCAATTCACCATTTCAACTCAAGGTAGAAAGTTGCTTTTCACTCTTGCATGTATAAATGATATGTATCTTACATCTGTGTACAATAGTTGTCATGCATTTGCATAGTTTTTCATCTTTTTTTTGAGTTTTCTACAAAAGACAAATGTTTTATTGTAGTTTTATTGCATAGCCTCCTGAAAAAAGAAGCATCTCTCTTTTCTTTTAATTGATTTGTACTTGTACTAAATTTAGTAACATATACATCTTAAATTTGCAAGGTTGTATTCAGCTGTTAAGATGATTCAAAATTATAAGTTGTTTGTATTCAGCTAAGATTATTTCAAATTATAAGCTGTTTGTATTCAGATGTTAAGATTATTCAAAATTATAAGTTCTAAGTACTTTGGTTTAGTGTACATGTATAACATCATAATTATAGGGAGAATAAATAAACTACTTTGATTAATTTCAGAAACTCGTCACTCCAAAGAAAAATCCATCTGGTTGTATAAAGATGGTCATTACATAGTAGATGAATGCCATATGTACTTCTTTACATTTGCACATACTGTATAGTACAATGTCCTGAACTGTGGTTTATTAATTAATTTAATAATGGTATATACATCATAAAGGTTGATTTATCCTGTGTCTCTAAAGCATTTACATGTATTAAAATCCTTACAACATTTTAGAGTATTTTCCTGAATGAATGATAACTGGATTCTTTTCTCAGTTTCTGATGCAATATATTCCAGTTTGCAGGAGCTATTATATTCATTTATATTATGTAAATATCAACAAGAAAATAGACAGTTGTGATAACCCGCACTATCCAGAACACTATCCAGGACACTAAAATGAGTGGATCTATGACTGAAAAAAAGATCAGAAGTGTGTCCAGTCATGTGAGAAAATCTTTTGTTTGGTTTCATGAGGGACAGCCTTTTCCCTTTGCAGGAATTTGGACCCTGCTACATTATTAGCTTTGGATTGTTTGTGCCATGGTGATGAGGAGAAATTCACATATAAAATCATATTCTCTGAACACATTCACTAAGCCACTAGGTATTATATGGGAGTTACAAACAGACATGTGGATTAATACTCTTCAAGCTTTGCATTGATGAGGGTCATGTGCAGTAGATCTGTGTATCAGAATGATGTTTTATTATGGATTTCTGGCTTAAACTAGAAAGCCTGTAGTTTAATATGCAGCCAGCACATGGACAGGGAGCACAGTGGGATGAAGATGATCTTAGTGAACTCTTAGATGATTAGAGAAGAAACCTAGAGACTCAACCATCATCTGCTGCTAATAAAAAAAAAATAAATAATTCTCCCTTATTTGACAATACTAGTGTTTTGACGGACAATTTCTGGTGTTTGTCTGGATATCTGATGTAATCTGATGGTGTCATGCAAAATTGTGAGATGAGTAAATGCAGCTATATAAAATACATGATTAATGCATCTTCAGCAATGTCCCCATCCAATTATATATCTTCAGTAGTTTAAATATTGTTACTGATTAGTTCATAGTAAGCAGGACAGGCATCTCGTTGGTACCACTGAGTGATGAAATAAGATCACATCCGATAATAATATGTTCTGTAATCTTTTTTAAACACCTTTATTAAATTATCACTGAAGGCATGGGCACAAATATAGTAATAGGAAATATACCAAACCATATTAACATTTTTCATGTATTATACATTACATATATATTTTCTGTCTTAATAACTGCCATTCACTCAAACATTACATAAATTGCCCACTTCCTGCCTTCTCTTATTTCTATGCAATTGGTTGTACCCCTTTTCTAAAGATCCCACTTCTTTTTTTTGTCTGTTTAACAATATTCAATACTTCAGTTACAGTTAGTTCAGATTTTGACTTCCATTTTCTGGTAATTGCTTTTTGGTGGACAGTAGAATTAACCTTAATAAATAAGCCCATACTGTGTCCAAACAATTCAGATCAGATCCTGTGTGCCAGCTCAAAAGAATCATTTCCTTAGTTACAGACATTTGCTTCCCTAATATTTCTGACAGAGTACTCTGTATGGAAGTTTTAAAACCTGCCAACTGATTACAGTTCCTCAAAACATGTACCCTGTTACCTCTTTCTCCTTTCATCACACCTGCAGCATTTGTTGTCTAGCTGAAGAAAGTTTCTTTGAACTCTGCTTGGAGTATAAAGTACCTGTGCAAACACTTCATAGCAAATACCCTAAACCTTCTGTATTTGGGAGCTAAAAATATGTCCGTTCATTGTTCATCTGTAAATTGATTTTCCAGTCCCTCTTCCCAATCTTTTCTAACCTCCTCTGATTGTTTTTTATAGTTATCATGCAATATTTTGCATGCCCTTCTAATTATCACCTTTTTAACAACAGCAACTGTTCTGTACTCAAAGTAAAACTCTACCAGAGCTGGTTTTTCGCTTAGAACTTCTCTATCCCTTTCTCTTTGCCTGTACTCTGAAGCCAGTCCCTGGTTGGGAAGATAATCTCTAACCTGAAGTCTAAACTTCTGCTTGGCCTCATCATACTCTATTACCATTCTCTGTCTACTAATTTGTTCCTAATATCTTGGTTCCTTTGCCAGTTTTCTCCCTTAATCAAAATCCCCTGTTGCCTATTCTCTATACCTTACTTACAGTCATCCCTATTGGCAAAATCTGCTTTCTCTATTTAAGTGTTGTTCTTAGAATACTTTCTGCAATTTTATGAATATAACATTGTTTATGGTTGTTGTTACTCTCTTTAAGGATCTGCATACAAAATCCTACTCACATTGTTTCTTAAACTCCCTCCTTGCTTCATTGTCATCTGTTTCCATTTTGATTTATACTTGCTACTTGAGTAATGTATATGAGCATTAACTGCATAGCTCTAAAACATCCATACAAATCAGGTAATCCTAAACAACCTTGTTCTACTAGACTGAGCAACTTCTCCCACTTAACTCTCACCCTTTTCCCAAAATCAATTCCTTAAACTGTTTATTATTGTCCAAAACATCTCCTCTAGTTGATTAAAATATTCCTGACCTGTATAAAAACTAAAGGGAATAAAAACATTTTCACTGCTTATATCTTACTCGCCATATTCATGGACAAGAGATACCAGCTTCTCAGTTTTTCTATTATCCGTCCCCTAGTCTCTTCTCACATCCTTAGCTACCATAACAGAATCCTTTTTAAACCATACACCTAGATACTTCATCTTATTGTGTCCCCATAAATATTGGTTTTGCTGAACCAATTCAGGTGTGGTTGCATAATTTACCACCTTTGTTTTATCTTCATCAGTTTTATATCTTGAAAAGACTCACAATGTGTTCCATGGCACCAAAATGTCCTTTTCAGAATTTATCAACTACAAAATAATATTGACTGGCAAATAAAGCCAACATTTCTTGATAACCATGGTGTAAAGCCTCTGTTCTTCTTTTCAGTTTATCAAAGAGGAAACCTCCCACATTAATTTTTGCTTCTGATCTTTCATATATCATCCTAATTAACTAACCCTAATATCATATCAGGGAAAATGCTATTAAACAAAATCTCCTAGATCTTTATCACTTTTTTTCCTCCTAACTTCCAAACTTGCATAGGAATACCATCTGTTCATTGGAGACTTTCCTGTAGATTGATTATATATCATTGTTTTTTATCTTATCCCCACTCCTGTCTTAATTAACTGACACTGAAAAGTCTCTCCCCACAGTTAAAATGCCCCTGACTGCACCTTATACAAAACTGCTTTCCAATATAATATGCAGTTTTTGTCATGAAATGTTATTTTTTTCTTACAGCTTTCTCATTAGTATCCTTCTAAACATTAATGATATAAAGTGGGGTATATGCTTTATAGACCACCTGCAAATTTGACAAAGTCAACAAAATTCCAGTCTTTCTCAGCCAGTTTTTTTGTGCAAAGCCTATTTACCAAATGTAACTGAAGCTTTATAATCTCCCATTTTTCCAGCAATTTCAGTATTGCTGGTCTTCTTCCTGATCATCTCCATATCTGATCACCAGACTCTGTTGAAAGCCAAGGTACTCATGATTCTTCTAGTCAACCTTTGTGTTTTTCTCCTGTCTCTCAAGCATTTTCCTTTGGAACACCGGAAAGGGTTTCACTAGCAAAGTCTCTGTGTAAGCTTTGTTTTCAGAAATAAGAAGCAGAGTCACCTTCTGCTTGTTGGCTCACTGTTTGTTTGGTACACTTTTTTATTTCCTCCTTAGTCAAAAGTAGTTGCCAAAAATGCTCACAATGCTCTCTTGGGAGCTCCGTTTAGTGCAGCAGGAGCTTTGTGGTAACTACTTTTGAATGCAGGGGTTTACCCTGGAATAAATGACTTTATTTCATAAACCTGCATTTAAAGCTAAAGCTGCAGTATTTGATTATGTATCTGTTTAATTATGTACAGTTTTTAAAATTTAATACTTTTAGGATTTTATTCTTAATTGTCAATTATTTCTTCTATTTTTACTAGTTGTTTGACACTTATCTTTTTAACTTAAATTATTTCTGAGTTTAATTTGCAGTGTTGTGTGCACACACTTTTTCTAAGCACTGTCAATTTAAGTTTTTCTCATTTTGGTGCCCTTTTTTGCTTTTAATGTATCCAGGAAGTTGCTTTACTGTTTCTGAAGATGCTCCTGTAGTTTTTGAAACAAAAACGCTAAAACAGGATTAAAACTATTCATTGTGACATCTGTGCATTGTTTTGTTGTTTTAATCTTTACTAATATAATATCTTGGCTGATTCCTCATGGCCAGGCTTGGAACATACATGCTATGCCTTCTGAATTGACAAATCTTGTGAAGCACCAACACCAAGTGTAGTTGCTTATTTGGAGTTTCAGAAAAAGTAATATACAGTCTGTTCCTTCCATTTTCTCCAGTACAGCAGACAATCTCAGGTATGCTCTGCATTCTCTCCATCTTCTAATGCTACTTTTTTTGAAACAGCTCTTCTTGAAAAGCCTTATGCTCAGCCAGTCTTTTCTTTATTTCATCTTCAGATTTTTGCAGTTTAATCAGCTCCTCTGAATAGATATGCAGTTAAAGCTTCTTCTATTTTTTCCAGTCTTTTGTTATTTGAGTTGTTACATTCTTTCAATGTTTTAATTATTTTAAGCACACATGAGTAGATTTGATTTATTTTCCTCTACATTACTGGAGGCCATCTCACATATGAGAGCTGAAACGTAACTGTTTCTTGCTCAATAGCTGCAGTATTCTACTCAGTCAGAGTTTTCTCTTCTCCTTTTCTAGCTGATTTCATCTCAGGTGTTCTCTACATTTCTTCTTAGCTGGCATCCAGGTAGTGATATAATCTGTCAGCACAGAATTTTAGCCAAATAAGCAGTTACAATGAGCCCTTTTTAACTGTTTTGGTTTTCACACTGGGAGAGCTGATGTAAACCTGTTGATTGGTGTGTAGTTATCTGAGAAGTTCACATCTCATGTAACCCTTAGCAGATATGCCTCAAGAGTTAGGACTTCTAGGTAGGTAACCAACAGTGCAAAGTACACTGAATGGAATCTAAGACAGCAAACAGGCATAGCCCCACTAGCTGATTTAGAGAACATTGCTCTCATTTTCTTCGTACTTCCCACTGTTCCTTCCTTAAAATATGAAACACACCACTCTTATTATCATTCCTTCAAGTCGAAGCTATTGTCATTCAAAAATCAGAATTTTTTATGCCAGATTTGTGGAATTTTGAATACATTCTAAGCACTTCCCCTTGGATCTTTCAGCAAGAAGTAATTCCTGACAGTCTTAGCTGTCCTTGGTTTTTATAGCCTGATGTCATTCTAAGTCAGTGTGAGATACCCTTCAGAGTTTGTAATACTTCCATCTGTAATTGGAGTGCAGATTCACCCAGGGTAAAGGTCCTCTTTCCCCTCTCTCCACACCACCAATGACAACATTCTTTCCTGTCAAGCATTTTCCAGGAATTCTCACCTTTTGGTGCCTGCATAAAGCAAATTGAATCACGGATCCCTCCTCAAACTGTGATCCCGTATCACCTCAGTTTTGGGACAGTAGTAGTCAGTTATTTGTGACCTGTTGCACCCTTTTCCTCAGTGCACTGGTCTGGGTGCCAGCATCCTCAACACCAGTACAGATATTGGCATAAAAGGTGCCAGCAACCCCTGCACCGCTACAGATATTGGCATAATGGGTGCCAGGCTTTTGTACATAAAATGTGCGCATACATTAATGAGATAGGAATGAGTGCAGCAGATGCCAGTACATGTGTAGGCTTTAATGTCAGGTTAGGGGATACTCCTGGATCAGGCTTCAGCTTCTCCTACTCATTTACTGATAGTTGCTTTTGAGGCACCGGGTCTTGCAGTTTCAGCCTTCCAAACACCAAAGCTTCAGTGCCTGCGGTTTACACATCAGATTGTTAGGCTTGTTTTCCTTTTGAATGCAAATTTCAGGTGCTTTCAGATCTGTGGAGAAATATGCTTTCCTTGTTGTCCTCACCATGGTAATCCAACTACAGCCCTGCCCATGGGCTACTTGTAGGCCTGGGCTCCACTGTTACCCTCATCCACATCTGCTTTGGGTTCTTTCCTGTCAATCCAGAAATCTGAATGGGTGTTAGTCTTCTGATTTGGGCATCCTTCAATGGAGGCCTGGAAAGTTTTTGAGCAAAGTGCACGATACAGACCTCATGTGTGATCTTCCTGTCAAAAACCTTGATGGCAGAGAAGTTGTCAACTTTCCCCCAAACAAACCAGAGTTCAAAGAATTTATGCAGCTTATGCAGAAGAGAGGAAGTTGTGGTACAGAAGCAATTTTCTTCTGTCAGCTGAGGTTTCAAGAAGCATGCTGCCTTTCCAGCAATCTTCCTTTTTCATCCACTATTGGATATATTGAATGGTTTTACCAAATGTGCTCCATAGAAACTGAATAAAGTGTCTTCAGTTCCTAAAATTTTAAAAAAGAATTGTCTTCTGTTCTTAAAATTAAAAAAAAAAAAGTGTCTTCAGTTCCCTAAATGTCCGGCACGATTTTTCCAGCACATGAGGAAGTGGACAAAGTGTCACGATGGAGTATTTTAGAAATGCAGGTGCTAGCCTAGAGGTCTTTTTGAACCAGAACAGGCTAGGATATTATTTCAGAAAAGGATTGTTTTCCATCCTTCATATCCCAAATGACCATACATTGGATAAGGAGTCTAGGACTAAGAATAAATTCAGTAACCATGTGTTTGCATCCTCAGTAATGTGCTGAGAATGTTTAACTGCATAACATACATGCTGTATTTCCAATATTTTCAGTGAGATATAGCAGATGAATTACAGCATGTTGCAGAGGACCTGCCTGTCGGTTTCTTGAAAAGCTTCCCAAGAGTTCCTTAAAAGATAAGGGCAAATCGGGGACATCTACTTCTTTCAATCTGAACAACTTCATGGGGCTACAGTGCTGTGGAATGTGCTTTTACAGGTTCACTTTACAATCCCGAAATACTGAAATATTAAAATTCGATGCTGTAAAGCTGAAAACTTAAAAACCCGAAACCCCAAAAGCGCAAACTTCAAAATCGCAACAGCCCACATACACACTCCACAGACAAACAAGCACACATACACCTTCCTCTCTACACTACAAATCAACTCAAGACACACAAACACAACAAAATAAACAAGCGCGGACCCTACATATAAGCAGGGAGCAAGCCCCCCTGCACCCCCCACTACTTACTAACTCCAAGGTCACACTAAAAACACAGACACACAAAAAACACCACTTCACATTCTGCACTCCCCTTGCACAAACACACATCACATACGTACAAGTACCACCACTCTCAACACTTAACACACTCACAATCTTACCTACCTACCTACCTACCCTAACCCACACCTCAAAATTTCAAACACACTCACACAAACTAAAATCCCTACACAAAACCCCTAGTAAAACATCACTTACCTGAATCTCCAGCTACATCCACATACCATACCGCACATCATGAACACAGGGAATCCCACGTCACATACATGCCTCCACAACCATGGATTCGACATTTCCGCATTTGGCATTTCTGGATTCGGCATTCTGCACTTTCGTGCAAGTGCAGTTTCAACACTACGGTCTTGAGCTACTGAAGTTTGATATTTCAGTAGTTCGAGATTCTGAAATGAAACCGCTTTTATGTATAGGATCTAGCACTGTCAGTGTCATGTCATGATTGGCACTGTCATTTGTTGGAATTCCTAAATGCAAGTTCATCCAATATACTGAGGATGTCAAGATTATTTCTTTTTTTAGAATTTGTGCTTAAGAGACTCCTCCTCCTTCTACTACTCCTGTACAGACCATAAGTGGATGTACACCTAAGAACTTGAAAGAAAATGGACTGTTGTGGGTGTGAAGTTTCATCCTTCACAGTCTTTCTTTTCCAAGACTCAGAAAGGCCAGTACTGGATGTGGGTCCATTTTACCTCATGGCCTCAGCAACAGAAGGGAGCTTGTAATTGTCATTAAACTATATCCCAATAGAGTCATGGGCCATGCATCTGAGGTTCCAGTATCTTGCAGAAGACAAAGACTGTCGTCAGTTCTAGGGTGGATCACAGCAGTCTTGAGTACTGTTTCCTGTTTGAGACAAAGACAAATGGAAGGAATTTCTCCTTCTGAGTTGAGGCCCAAAGAAAGATTTCTTAGGAAATATGGGTTATGGAGATAATATTCGATGGATATTCAATATCCTTCTTTTCTCATTTTTGTGAATTACATGCAAACACTTTCCTGTTGTCTCCTCCTATCCGAAAACTTGGAAAAACTGGAGGTCCTTGAACTCCTCAGCAAATGAGATATCTATGATGTCCTTTTGGATCAAAAATAACAGAGATATTATTTAAGGTTCCTTTTGTTGCCATTCATTCATTCTAGCTGTCCTCCTCCTTCTCTGTAATCTCCTTTCATTTTGCAGATTTATTCAAGCGCTAATGAGTCAAAACCCATTTAATAGTCACTCGATGAGAGCAAAACCCATCCTCAGCCTGATAGGAAACAGGAAAAAAATGTCAGACTTCTTTCTTTAACAGGACCCAAATAGACTTGAAAGTATTTTCTTCAATTAGTTACCCAAAAGCTTGTTTAGAAAGAAATGCACTCTTTTGCTCCTATACTGCCATACTTTTCTTTTGTCTGGTTATTTTTAGCACATCCCTGTGATTACCTCTTGCAACCATAACAATAATTGTCTTATGCATTTCTGTATTAACTGGAACATAATAAAATACCTGATATGCTTGCCACATCTGTATTGGCTGCTGTGGAATCTCCAGTTCTAGCTATTTATGCAGTTAGCCCTCTGCACTTCACTTAAGGTTATCTCATCATTTGGGCACTCCAATCAGCCAAAGGTTATAGGAACAAACTATTCACAAGCTATTCACTAATTGCTCTCTCCCAGTTTTGATCTACTTAAGTCCTAAATATGTGTTATAGAAGCAGCAATAGCAGTCCTGGCAACTTGTTTTTCCTTCTGAATGGCCAATTACTGAATTCTGAAAAGACTCCAATGAAAACATTCTAAGATGCCGTATACCTATTTTATTAAGTGGTCCATCCACCCAAAGATTCATTGAGTTTAATGTTACTTTCATGGACCCACTCACTTGGACCAAATGCAACAAATCAGTAGGCAAGCCTGTTTCCTCCGGAGTTGCAGACTTTACAGCAGAATCACCCTATCTTATGTCTCCATTTCAGACTTGTTATAGAAGCTTCAGCTCTACATAAGTAGATGTAAAAGAGGGGAATTGCAAATGTTTCAATTAGAAAAAAGGATTATTTGCATGATGCAACCATGTAACCTGCAGCTCCATAGCACCATCTGGGGAGATTATCTGCTTTAGGGTACATAAAGGCAAATGGCCTTCCTTGATCACCATTGCTCTATTAATTCTATTAAGCTGTGAGAAGTATTCTGTCAAAGATAATGTACCCTTGACCAATATACCAAAGCTTGAGCACCTTCCTCTTGCCATTGAATTATGGCATGCAGTACACAACAGACATAAAGGTGTGAAAGTACCTCAAGACTTTCTTGCCATGAACCTGAATAGTGAGTCATTGCTTGCGATTCAGTCTTAGCCATACAGCCTGTGCCAGTTTTGATTGCTTTAGACAGATAAGTATCCCCATTGAGGAACCATCCTTTTTGCTTATATTTTTGGACAAGAAATTAGATTTATTTTTTATCATGTCAACTAAGAGGGGAAACTGTGACTGTGAGAGGCAGATTCTGTATAGGAATAGTCATAGTAAATGCTTATTTTGCTTAAGATACCATCACAATTATAAAGAGTGCTCCATCTGTCAGTCTTTTATTCCTGAAATTCTTAGAAGTAATTTATTTACTCTTAAAATATATTTAGCAAATCAAAGTCTAAAGGAGCTTGCATGTGGTAAGATAGCCTCCGAAACTTCCCTGTTGGATGTCCCTCAGCAACCGAGGAAGAAGCTTAAGAAGTCAAAGCCTAAAGCTTCTACTGGCTGGTTAGACCTGGACATCTCTGCTGTGGTTCTTGATGAACCCTCAGACTGCCAAGGGTTTCCAGCTGCTCCCACTATCCTGATCTCCGTGGTGGCCAATAAAGTGCAGTTTCTTAGCATGTCCAGCTTAACCAATCAGTTGATCTCCTCAGTGTCCCATTATTTCCAAGGGACTGGAGGGCATTCCTCAAATTTTAGTCCAGGAAGAAGTTCCAGGTACCCTTCTTGAGGTATGTCAAAGGCTGGATCCTCCCCATTTTCTTCATGCTAATGCTACTAGGAAAAGAAGCAAAAGATTCAGCATACCTCTCCACTTGCTCCTCCTGTTACCAGGGGACCCACAGAAAGAGTGGCTCAATTTTTCACAGTTATGTCCCTTAAGTCACCCTCAGTCCTTTGCTTCTGTTTCTACTTCTTCCTCCTCTCACAAGAGAAACAGATACTTCACTTCTGAAAAAGAGGGTTTGGAACCTGAAGTACATTATTTGGCTTACTTTTGCCATATCCATCTCCCTTTTGATTTTGAATCTGAGGAAGATGAACCATGTCTCTAAACTTTCTGCCATACCTCTGGTACTGGAAGTTTTATAGTATACCTTTGTCACAGCTTCTTAAAATTCTGAGACTTAACCTTCAACCTTCAAAAAATTGGATAGATTTTACAAGGTTCCCAACACTCGCACATTTCTTTACAAAAAAAAACTTCTGCAGATCCTGTTGCAATTTACTTAGAATCTGACAAGATGACCAAGCTGTTACCATATTACAATGCCTTACCAATGATAAAGATAACAGGGCTAGATTAACTATGGAAAGAATGTGTACAAGTCTACTACGCTTTCTTTCTGTTCCATTAACTACCAAACCCATATGATAAGATACCTTTTGTCTATTTTGGGAGACATTAACAAGCATATATATGACATGCCTGACTCAGACAATAAAACGTATGCACTTTCCTTGTTGAATTCTGCCACTCAGGTAGCCACACATTCCTATAAATGCAGTTAAAATGTAGCTGATCCATCCTCCAGAACTGTGGTTACTGGTTCTATGCTGAGGCAGTGTCCTTGGTTGAAATTAAAATCTCTTCAAGAAAATGTCAAGTATAAGCTATTGGCTGCCCGCCTGGATAGGGAGAATCTTTTATGGCCTGCTCCAGCTGAAATTTTCCAAAACTTGCAGGAGAGAGAGATAAGAGCATGCAAGATTTTAAGCAAATTTTCCTTTCTCTTGTTCTAAATTCCAAAGGAATTACCTTTCTAAAGCTGGCCTCATTTTTGTAAGGAAAAGAAATCTCAACAAAAAGGTAAAAAAGTTCTCTAAAAAGAAATTTCAAGGCAAACCAAAATAAGATTTTAAAGGAAAGTGTTCCTTTTCCTGGCAAGTCTTCCAGTATGTGAGTATCAGTATCTACTCCTTCATTCTCCTGTCTGTCTCTCACCTCATTGTGCCTCTCCCCATGTCAACAAAGCTTTCCCTTTCCTCTCCAGCTTAGAACTGATAACTTCAGACAGATGGGTCCTCAACATCAAATGGTACCTTTTGCCGTACTCCACATGAATAAGGCAATTCAAGTCCACTTGGGCACAGCAGTGCCACCCCCTGATCTTCCCAATCCATGTCTTGCCCTTCATCAATACTGTATTTCTTTTGTGGATCAGCCACATGTTGCTCAGTCCAAGAGTGCTGTTTCTGATCCCCACCCCTTGCCAGGAACTTTTCACATATGCTTCAGATATGGCATGGAGGCATGTTCTATGAACATAAAAGGCCAAGGTGTTTGGTAAATAGGACAGGAGAAGTCACAGTAATGTTAAGGAAGTAAAATCCCTAAGCCTTTATTTTGGTAACTCTACCATCTTTGGACTCCAGGACCTCTCAGGGTTCTGACAAACAATACCACTGTTATGTGCTAAATCAACATGTAGGGAGGAACAAAATCCTACCACCTCAGCAGACATGTTATGTCTACCTGGAACATAGCTATTTAGGACAAACTCACCCTTCAGGCAGTCTACATTCCCTCAGATAGGGACACTGTGAGGTATTGCTTGAGCAGATCCAGGAGACACCCTCATGAATGAATGTAGAACAGACAGATCTTACTGTAGATTATTCATTGGTGGGGTATTCCTCAAATAGGTCTCTTTGCCTGCTCTCTAAACAGGCAGCACAGACTATTTTGTTCCAGGGTACCATGCCCACAGGCTTGAAGGGCAGATGCCATGTCTTTTTCACAGAAGGGGAGATTTCTATATGCTCTCTATCCCTTTCTTTTAATCTCAAACTTTAGCTCAAAATGAAAAAGGACAAAATAAAAATCTTGTTGGTAATCTGTTTTTTTTGCCCAGACAGCACTGGTTTTCCCTTTTCTTCCACCTAGCCAATTATAATAATCACATGTTACCTCACAGGATGGACCTGCTTACACAAAACAATGGCTGTCTAATTTATTTATTTATGTATTTGCATTTGTTTACCGGGTTGGTCCACTGGGCCGTAGTGAGTCCATTTTCTGTGAAGGCCTGGGGAGAAAAGCACCACAATAAAATACCAGCAATACATACAATGCAATAGATCAACATGATTGTACATACAATGCAAGAGTCACAGTTGAAAACCATAGAATATGAAAGACAATTGAATGGGCAAGGTAAAAATCTGAGTACAATATTAGTTTACAATATAAGGATAATGTGGTATTACACAATTAGAATATCACAGGTTAGGATATAACAAGTTACGATAATTAAGTTACTCATGTGAGTAGCTTAGGTTCTAGCAGCATGTTCCACCCTACAAACCCTGAATCTGACACTTTGGATGATTGGATTTTGATTCCATTCAGGCACTTTTTCTCCGAGGATATACTACAGGTATTACAGGAGTTTAGAAAAGCTGGAACAAGAAAATCTTACAATTCCAGATGCAAAAGTGTTGTTATTTGGTGCCAAATTAAAAACAGGACATTTATCAAACGGGCATTATTATCATTTTTTTCCTTACTTGTATGAGTTGTTCTACTCAGGGCTGGTATATTCCTCCATTAAGGCACATTTATCAACAATTTTCATTTATCTGTTTTTAGATCCACTCCTTCCACATGTTTTAAGGTCAAAGAGTTCTTGAAAGGTGTTCTACATTTCAGGCCACAAAGGAGATCTATTTCTCCTTCTTCTTGGGACCTAAATAATATTTTAGAAAAGCTGTCTGTCCCTCCTTTTGAACATGCCTGATTTTCCTCTTTAAAATTTTGTACCTGAAAGACAGTCTCACTGGTAGCAACTACCTCGGCTAAGAGATTTTCAGAACTTCCCTTATCCCTTAGAACTAACCTTTCAATCATGCCTAAAGTGGTCAGTGATATATCTTTATACCAGACCAACAAAGTGCCTGCCATTTTGCTTTCTCCTCAAAAATAAGGAAGAAAGGATCTCACATTCTCTACATGTTCATAGACAGCCGAGATATTATCTAGACAAGAGCAAACTTAGAAAAAACTGATTGACTTTTTGTTTCATTTCAGAACAAAAAGCTAGGTCTCTCCGTCTCTGATCAAACTGTCTACATGGATCTTCTTGGCTATTCTTTCAGGTCAGAGAAAAATCCCATTCTATCAGAGCTTTTGCTTTTTCTGGAGTTATTCTTTTAAGGTGTAGACACAAGATCCATTTTAGAGCCAGACAGCTGGACTTCCATTGATACATTTACTAAGCATTACAAAATTGATGCCTTCTGCAGATAAAGGGCTGACTTTGCTTGGTCTATCCTTCATGGCATTCTGGACTCCAGTTCAGTCCTTCAATCATTCTTCCACAATTTTTAGAAAGCTTTAGGAATCGTCCCATAGGTTATGACTACTGCACCAGTAATCAAGGAAGGACATAGTACAGTTGTGTAAGACCTTACCATAACAGTAGATGTCCAACTGGATCACTGTTTCAGCATTAGCACTCACCCTCTTTTCCCGTTTTCTTCTTGCTGTGGTGGTAATCACATTCCTTTCCTTCCTCTTATTCTCATATATATATATATATATATATATATATATATATATATATATATATATATATATATATATATATATATATATGTATGTGAGAGTGTGTGTGTGTGTGTGTGTGTGTGTGTGTGTGTGTGTGTGTGTGTGTGTGTGTGTGTGTGTGTGTGTGTGTGTGTGTATGTATGAGTCTGTGTCACTTAATTGAACCACACTCTGCTGAAACTCTTTTCATAGAGATGGAATGAGTGAATGTTCAATAACGTGAACGTTCAAATTAGCGAAAAATGCCACAGGGAAAGTTCTCTTTATTGAACTTTCGCTGTTATCATCTGTACAAAATGAGTTTCGATGAAGTGTGGGTCGATTATGTGAAGGAGACCCATGTGTGTGTGTGTGTGTGTATATATATATATATATATATATATATATATATATATATATATATATATATATATATATATATATATATATATATATATATATATATATACACACACATATATATATATATATATAAACATATGTGTGTGTGTGTGTGTGTGTGTATATATATATATATATATATATATATACATGTATATATATGTGTGTGTGCACATATACATATATATATATATATATGTATATATATATATATATGTATATATATATATACATGTATATATACATATATATATACATATATACACATATATATAGATGGGTTCCTATTACGTGATTGAAGTTTTGAAACTTCAAACACGACAATATCGAACTTGTCTGTTCGAAGTTTCAAAACTTCGAACATGGGGAAAAAAAATAAAAGATGCAACCGTAAACTAACTGTTGCAAGCAGGGGGCCAAGCTCCCCTGCACCCCCCACACCCCTGCTCTTTAAATATACCAACTCGCACTACAGTGCAGTAAAGGGAAATATTCCCTTTCCGCACTATAGTGCAGTCTCGGAGTTGGTATATGTTGCAAATGGATAATTAAGTTAGGGGCATTATTTGCACCTGGAGTGAATGAACATTTGTAAGGAACCAATCATGCCTCAGCACTAATTTATATGTTTATTATATAAAGTACTACATTTTTCATTTTCATTTTAACACTGAAGAAGGCTAATATTTAACTGAGCCAAAACCGGTCTGTTTATTATGCTTTAAACAAGCTAATAAATTTATACAGCTTGCCATGTTCTGCTGGCTGAGTTTTATTTTTTGGATTTCGTTTTGAGCTGTGCAGTTGCCGTACGGGCAGGAAACCATTTCAGTTTGTCCTATACAAGCCTAACCATAACAATTCCCTGGCTATTTCTTCCTACAATATTTACTTCCCTGGACCCCTGTCTAGCAGGGCGACTGACGTGATCCCTGGGGTGAATTTTGTATCTCCCATCCAGTCGTCAAGGTTCCTTTTGAAGAGGGCCAAAGAGGCACTCTGCTTGACATGTATGGGCAGTCTATTCCAGAGTCTGAGGAGTCTCTGGGTCAGGAACCTATCCCTCCAGCATGTTTTGTTCATTGTGATGACAAGGTTTAGATCCCTGGAGCATGTGGCTCTGAGGGATTGGGATTTCTTTAAGTGTAGCATGTCCAACAGCTCTGGGTTTGACATGGCCTTGTATGTTTAGCAGAGATTGTCTCTGAGGAGATGATATGCAACAGAGCATAGCTGGAGATTTTTTCGATGGACAGCTTAGGCCATCTCCTTTAGGCCTGTGATTCTTTTAGTGAGGTATTTCTGCAGCCTTTCCAGTTGTTGTAGATGTCTGGAGAGGTACATACCAAACGGGATGTTGTATTCTATAATGGATCTAATGAGGGATGTGTACAGTATGACAATGACCTCCTTTTTTCTGGATGAAAAGCCCTTAGTGATGAGGTGTACCACATAGAAGGATTTCCTGACTGTTGTGGCGATGTGGTTATCGAAGGTGAGACCACTGTTCACCTGTGTCCCTAAGTCTCTTATCACACTTTTGATGTTTAGTGTACTGCCAACTATGTGGTAATTCTTGGGTATATGTTTTTTTCCCAAAGGGGATAACTATACATTTCTTGGCATTGAGCTTGAGCCCATGGCTCTGGCACCAAGCATCTGTTTCTATAATGCCTTTTTGTAGAATATCCACATCATTTGGGGATTCAAGTAATGGCTCCCAGTTTGCAGTCATCTGTGAACTTTGTTATCCAGAGTTCCTTAGTGTTGGCCTGTACTTCAGAGAAGTAGATGCCAAACAAGAGTGGTCCCAGGACTGAACCCTGAGGTACTCCACTTGTAGATGGATTTGGAGTCAGCTATCTTTACAGTGTGGGTTCTGTCAGTAAGCCAATTGGCAACCTATCGAGTGACATATGGATTAATGCCCACCTTAGTAAGTTTATCTATGATTCCAGAGTGGGGGATGGTGTCAGAGGCCTTGGCGAGGTCCAGATAGGCTGTGTGGACTGCCTTACCCTCATCCAGAGCTGTGGAGATTGATTCAAAGAATTCAAACTGGTTCAGGAGACAAGATCGGCCCTTCACAAACCCAAATGGGTGGGGTCCAGTGTTTGAAGGTTGCCAATGTATTTGTTTATAAGTTCCATGATAATACGTTCCATGGCCTTGCAGATCAGGCTTGTCAGACTGATGGGGCGGTAGTTCCCGGGATCCAAGGTGGATCCCCCCTTGTGGAGTGGGATAACTGTAGCTGTGCACCACTCGGTTGGCACGAAGCCAGAGGTGAGGTTATGATTAAACATGACACTTAGGTGAGGTGCCAGTTCATTTTGTAGTTCATGTAGTACACAGCCCGGGATGTCGTCTGGTCCCATGAATGCTGTATTCTTAGCTTTGGAGAGTGCAATTTTTACCTGTGTGGCCATTATTACTGGAATTTGGCAATCTTTTGGCATTGAGATCGGCCCTTTAGGGGAGAGAGCTGGGTGAAGTTGGCACTGAATCGATCTGTCAAGATATTGGCAATATCCTTGGGATCAGTATATTTAATGCCATTCTGTTGTAGCTCAGAGCAGATCTGAGCATTGCCATTTAGATTCTTGACATAGTTGTACATATATATATATATATATATATATATATATATATATATATATATATGGGTCTACTTCAGTAGACCGAATGTTCACTTACCCGACTTTCAGATCACCGAGACGAAAAGGCCAACAACCGCAGAACAGTGACATCCTGGATCATCAACCTCCCACTCCAGGTAAGTAACTGCTTAGCCACCCTGTTGAACTTCATCCCTTACCCTTGCAGTAGTGCGATCTCGGAGCTTGTATATTTAGTTAGGGGGAATGTGGGGGGTGAAGCTTGCCACATGGGTGGGTTTATTTTCCTTTGGTTTTGCTATTTTTTCAGGATGGGCAAGAGGTTACATATCTTGAGTGGGAAGTTGGTGTTCCGGGATGTCAGTGTGCTCTTCGGTTGTCAGCCTTTTCATTTCAGCTATCTGAAAGTCGGGTCATGTAACTTTTGGTCTACTGAAGTAGATATATATATATATATATATATATATATATATATATATATATATATATATATATAAACACACACACACACACACACATATCCCTTTTCAAATTTTGCACTCAGTAGAGCATTTTGCATTAGAAGAAATTGAATCTCTACATGAGATTCTGAAAGGTGCACTCACTGTCCATAGTGGCTAGGTCTAAGTCATTTTGATTTGCGATTATTTTTGTACAGTAATATGTTTCAGAACTTTATTTTGTCAATTACTTTTGGTTTTGAGCTATGTGATGCCGACTTCTTAATTGTGGTAGCATGAGGATTATATGCTGCCATTCATTTAGATCTAGCCCTCTTGTGAATGGCTATGCCCAGTAAGACAAATGGTCACAGGCTGGATTCCAAAACCTCAGCACAACCCTCCAGAATGTACAAAGCACAAAAATCTTGACAAACAATGTAATAGGTAAATGACTGCCAATGTGAAATTAGCATATTTGCCAAGGAGCAACATAAAATGTAAACGGGCTGAAAGTTTAACTCAACTATAAATGCAAAACAGAAAAGCAGAATGCTAAAAGCAAAAACACATAAATATACAAATATATAGTTATGTGTACTATTGGAATGGAGTGGATTCCACCAGTTAGCCGAGGATATTCACAGAATCAGACACATATTCCGTCCATATAGCCAAAGCCTGGAATTTACAACCTTCCACCATTCAAACTACTTCCAACCCAACACAATTCAAAAACCTACTAAAATATCACCTTAATGACAGTTGGCTCTGTTCAAGTAACACTCCAGGTTAACCTTGATTATCCATCTCTCTGCCCCCTTTATACATTAAGATATGTACACCTTCTTAGATTACCTCATTGCATTTCATACTCACACTAACCATTTGTAAATACTCACTGATTCTGTTCTTAGTTCTCTGTATGCACTAACAGTAGTAATATATATTGTACTGAGTACTGGTGATGTCCTAACCTTGTTTATCACTGGTCTTTCTAATACAAAAATGTACATACATCTGTTAATATAAGCTTAGATAAACTATTACTATATTTTGTTCAACTCAGCTGTGATATGTAAACTACATCTTGTACATTATAACTTTTATTACCTTGTTAACTAACTTTTATGTAATGTATTCCCTTGGAAACTTTATGTGATGTGATAGTTGCCTTATGTAAGCTATTTCATGTGTTGTTTTTTTATTATGTCAGTTGATGTCTTATTGCATGTACTTTTGCATTTGGAGCTTTTCTCCCCAGGCCTCTGCTGAAAATGGGCACTGCCCAGTCAGATTTTCCTGGTAAACAACTGAAAAAATAAAATAAAATAAAGGGTGACAGGGGCAGAGGTTAGGATAGAACCACCAGCCACACAAGTGGAAGACAAAGATCCATCCACTAAACCACACTGCAGTCCTGAAATGCAGGGGAGAACATGCTAGTGTCCTGTCAAGTTAGCAGCAAAAGTTTCCTGCAGAAGCAAAGAAGCATCACAATATAAGTACTGGAAACTTCATGCACATGTCACTGAAATGATAGAACACATTGCTCCATCTATGGACTACAGTAATGCCTGCTGCCTACACAACACACTTGGACATATTCAATATTCCTGATGTACTACATTTACATGTAGTAGTAAGGCATACATAATGGTTTCTATTATACATGCATTACATGTATGGTGATGTGGGCCTGTTGTAGCCACAGCAAGGTAGTTGTAACTCATTAAGGTGTTGAGTACTTATGACAGAGTCATGTCGATCTATAGACAGCTGTTTATTTGACTTCTGCTACATCAAAGAAATTGTGCTGAAACACCGTTTGATAACCCTTGGAAACAATGTTTTTTAGAGTGGAGGCTTGCCCCTCATATCCACCAAAATTGTATATACCAATTCTGAGGTTGCACAACAGTGGAAAAAGGAGAAATTCCTCTGTTGCTGAATGGTGATTTAGCACAATTTTTTTCAATCTATTGGCAGTCAAAGAAGCAGCTGGTGATAGACTGACTGCATCCCATCTATGACATCACAACGACGGTACATGCAAGCAAAATAGGAGCACATGCTCCCTCTGCATAATATGTATCTATAAACACATACACACATATATATATATATATATATATATATATATATATATATATATATATATATACACACACACACACATGCATTTATATATATATATATATATATATATATATATACACACACACACACACACACACACACACACACACACACACACACACACACAGGCACATATATATATATATATATATATATGGGTCCTATTCAAATTACCGAAACAGTTTTCAGTTCACCGACACGAAAGAGGAGGAAGGACAGACACATTGACCGACACCAGTTGACCGACACAGCTGGAAGAATCGACAGAAGACTCATATGGGAGCCGACTAAGCGACGCTAGTAAGGTATATGGATTAGAGGAGATTTAGGATTAGGTGAAGGGTGTTGAGTAGGATTTGGGTTAGTGTGTGAAAGGTGTGAGTGTGTAGTGTTGGTTAGATTTAGGGTAATGTTTAAGTGTATTTTATGATTAGTGATGGTTAGAATGTGGTTTAAGTGGGTTAGGTAGGTAGTAGGGGGTAGAGGTAGGGGTTAGAATTGTACTGTTAGGGTGTAGGTGGAGTTAGGGGAGTTAGGGTAGGCAGGAGGGTAGGATTACAGGGTAGTGGTGGGGGTAGGGAGCTTAGAAAGAGCGCAGTGCAGGAGGTTAGGTTAGGTGGGTGGGTTAAAGGGTTAGTAGGTGGGTGGGAGTTAGGTGTGGGGTGAGGGTAGTGTTGTGTGCGACAGTGTAGGACCTGGGGGGGGGTTAAGTTAGGGTAGGGTTAGTGTCTTGTGGCAATGAGAAGTGTCTTGGCGGTGGTGTGTGTTGTTTTAGTTGTGTTTGTGTGTTCAGGTGGTGTGTGTTTGTAATGTAGTGTAATGTTGTAATGTGTTGTAAATATATATATATATATATATATATATATATATATATACACACACACACACACACACACACACACACACACACACACACACACATAGCCATAAAATAGATATTAATATATGTACATCTATAGCTGCTTATATTTTTTGTGTATCTTTATAGCTTATAGATCTCTAATCTCTCTCTCTCTGTCTCTCTTTCTATGCACACACAGGCACACACACATGCACACACTCACACAGCATCTTCGGTGCAGAGCATGAGGCATACTGTGATATAAACACCCTTGACCTTGTACTCACAAACCTGGGGGAGCAATGTTCCTCACCCAGTGTAATGTCCTTGCTTGTTAGATCTGACCATAATGCAGTATTGCTTTAAATAAAAATTAACTCTGGGAGCACAACAAAACCAAAAACCTTTAGGAACTATTCCAAAGCTAATCTCTCCCTACGAAGAGATACTTTGCCTAAATTCCAAGCACCTCCAAACCTAGTAAACACTATAGCATATGCTGAGCTATTTACAAAATCCGTGTGCAGCCATACTGATAACTGTATAGAGTTAGCAGTGCCCACTTGTATTAAGAATAAGACAAACTCAAAAGACAATCAACCCTGGTGGAATCATAATATAATTTGGTTTTACAATAAAAGAAAAAAAACTTGGGAAGGTGTAGGAGGAACAAAGCCCAACATACTAAAAAGCTCTGAACAATCTAAACAGGCAGCTAAGAGGGTTAATTAATACTTCAAAGACTAACTTTGAAGAAAAACTATCTTCTCAGGAAAAGTACAGCCACAAAGCTTTCTACAGCTATGCAAGTAACCTCAAGGAAAATATGCAACAATGCACAGAACTTATTGTAAATAGCATTACCCACACTGAACCCGAGGCCATTGCCAACATTTTGGCTGACAGGTTCAGCTTAAATTTCTCCCACTATTTCCCCCTTCTCCTATGATAGTTCAAAGGAAATACCACATACCACAATCCCCTAAACCGTTAAGAAGGAACAGGTCTTCAGTGCACCTTTCAAGGCCAAAAACACTACATCGACGGGCCCTGATAACATCCCAGGATACTTAGTATGACCTCTTTTATCCACTTGAATCCCTGTACAGCTGGAGACTAGAGTCAGGTTTTATCCCTAAGGAATGGAAGATAGATGCAGTCATTCCCCTGCACAAAGGAGGTCCAACCACAGATTCAAGTAACTACAGGCCCATAAGTCTGACCAGTCTGATATGTAAGGCCATGGAAAGAGTCATCATGAACATGATAAATGAGGACATAGGTAACCTGTAAATGTTGGACCCATCACAATTTGGCTTTGTTAAAGGAAAGTCATGCCTATTACATTTGGTGGACGTTTTTCAGAGGGTCACCAAAGCAATGGATGAGAGCAAGACTGTGCACACAGCTTACTTCAACCTGGCCCAGGATTTGGATACAATACCCCACTCAGTCATTGTAGACAAGCTCACTAAACTAGGTATAAATTCATCTCCTACTGGATATCCAGCTGGCTCACTGATAGGACCTAGGATGTCAAAATAGGTGAGGCCACCCTCCACTTAGAGGCCAGTCACTAGTGGAGTCCCAAGGCTCGGTACTAGACCCGCTCCTTTATAACATCTATTTTTCTCAAGGGTAAGCAAATATCAAAGTTTTATGGCTAACTAGATTTGCAGATGATTGTAAGCCAAGGGTTATCATCGACTCCCCTGCAGACACAAGCATTCTTCAAGAGGACCTATTTCTAGCTAACAAAAGGTGCCAAAGCCGTGGTCTTAAACTCAATGCTAAGAAATTCATAATTGTACTGCTTGCGAAGTGATCAGGAAGAGGAGGAGGAGTGTGAGGGCAGTGCCATGGATCAAATAGTGGACGCTGAAAAAAGATGATTGTGAGGTGGAGTTCAGGGAAGAGTTAAGACAGGCACTGCGTGGCAGTGTAGAGTTACCAAATAGCTGGATAACTACAGTAGAGCTGGTAAGGGAGACAGCTAGAATAGTGCTCGGTGTGATATCTGGACAGAGGAAGGAGGACAAGGAGACCTGATGGTGGAACAAGGAAGTAGAGGAGAGTATACAGAGAAAGAGACTGGTGAATAAGAAGTGGGATTGTCAAAGAGATGAAGAAAGTAGACAGGAGTATAAGGCGATGAGGTGTTTGGTGAAGAGAGAGAGGTGGCAAAGGCTAAGGATAAGGTGCATGGAGAGTTGTTTAAAAGTTTGGACACTAAGGAGGGAGAAAAGGACCTGTAGCAATTGGCTAGACATAGGGACCGAGCTGGGAAAGATGTGCAGCAGGTAAGTGTGATATGAGGGAAATGTACTTAGAAGTGAGGAGAGTCTGTTGAGCAGATGGAAAGAGAATGAGAGAGAGGGAAGGTTGGATTATGTTGCAGAGATAATGAATCAGGAAGTGCAATGGATTAGCAAGGAGGAAGTAAGAACAGCTGTGAAGAGGATGAAGAATAGAAGGGCTGTTGGTCCAGAAGACATACCTGTGGAAGCATGGAGGTGTTTAGGAGAGATGACATTGGAGTTTTTAACCAGATTGTTTAATGAAATCTTGGAAAGTGAGAAGATGCCTGAGGAATGGAGAAGTGTTTTGTTACCGATATTTAAGAATAAGGGTGATGTGCAGGATAAAACTGATTACTGACAGCATGAAGTTCGGGGAAAGAGTAGTGGAAGCTAGGTTAAGAAGAGAGGTGATGATTAGCGAGCAGTAGTATGGTTTCATGCTTGGAAAGAGCACTACATGTGCAATGTTTACTCTGAGGGTGTTGATGGAGAAGTGTAGAGAAGGTCAGAAGGAGTTGCAGTGTGCCTTTGTGGACTTAGACAAAGCATTTAAGAGGTTGCCTAGGGAGGAGTTGTGGTATTGTATGAGGAAGTTGGGATTGGCAGAGAAGTAAGTAAGAGTGGTACAGGATATGTACGAGGGTAGTATAACATTGGTGAGGTCTGTGGTAGGAGTGACAGATGCATTCAAGGTGGAGGTGGGATTACATCAAGCATCAGCTCTGAGCCCTTTCTTATTTGCAATGGTGATGGACAGGTTGACAGACGAGATCAGACAGGAGTCCCCGTGGACTATGATGTTTGTGGATGACATTGTGATATGTGAACAGGTTGAGGAGGCCCTGGAGAGCTGGAGATATGCTCTAGAGAAGAGAAGAATGAAGGTCAGCAGGACTAAGACAGAAATATATGTGTGTGAATTAGAGAGAGGACAGAGGAATGTTGAGGATGCAGGGAATAGAGTTGGTGAAGGTGGATGAGATTAAATATTTGGGATCAGCAGTTCAGAGTAATCATGAGTGTGGAAGAGAGATGAAGAGTACAAGCAGAGTGTAGTGGTTGGAGAGGAGTGTCAGGAGTGATTTCTGACCGATGGGTACCAGTAAGAGTGAAAGGGAAGGTCTACAAGAGGGTAGTGAGATCATCTATGTTGTATGGGGTGTAGACAGTGGCATTGACAAAAAGACAGGCATCAGAACTGGAGGTGGCAGAGTTAAAGATGTTAAGATTTGCATTGGGTGTGACAAGGATGGACAGGTTTAGGAATCAGTATATTAGAGGGTCAGCTCAGGTTGGAAGGTTTGGAGATAAAGTCAGAGAGGTGAGATTGCATTGGTTTGGACATGTGCTGATTAGGGATGCTGGGTATTTTGGGAAAAGATGATGAGGATAGAGATGCCAAGTAAGAGAAAAAGAGGAAGGCCTAAGATGAAGTTTATGGATGTGATGAGACAGGTCGTGCAGGTGACTGGTGTGACAGAGCAAGATGCAGAGGACAAGAAGAAATGGAAACTAATGATCTGCTGTGGTGACCCCTAATGGGAACAGCCAAAAGAAGAAGAAGACAATTTGGGAAGTCAACCATCCTGGCTAACTGCCATGCTGATAATGCACCCCTAAGAGTCACCCCAGTGTTTAGGAATCTGGATACACATGTTGACAATAACTTTACCTTCCACCATCACATGGCCACAGTAATGTGGAAATCCTTTAATATTGCACAAATCATAAGTAACGTCCAAAGAGATCATTATTCCAATCTACTCTGCCCTTATCAGACCAATCACAGAGTGCAATGCTCCCTTTCCTGTCTACCTGACCAGGCATACCTCAGAGGTTCATTACAAAAAGAACACAAGGCATAACAAACTTGCCTGACACAAAGCACCCTAAAGCCCTTTCTCTCTACTCAGTGTCCTGTAGATTGCTAAGGGGTGATCTATGCGTAGCTTACAAGGAATCTGCAAACCCCACACTTATGTATCTTCTGCATATTCATAAGTCAAACAGTTCCTGAAATTCAAGGTCTAAGGACCTGAGTTTTGTCTGTGACTTAAACAGAACATGCTGGAGAGGCAGATATGTGTCCCAGAGACTGACCCTCCTATGCTACAGGCTTCCCATCCGTGTGAAGTTGAGTTTGTCTGTTACTCAATTTAAGAGTAACCTAGACCTGGGGATGGGGAACAGGAAATTTGCACCAGGCCTGGCACCCATGTCCCTTATGAACAGAGGTAGCTTATAAAAACTTGGGCCTGAATGTCTTATTTGGTATAGGACACCATAATCCTTTCAAGAGTACTTGGTTAGGTTTAAAAAGGCCCCCTGGGTGATTAGCCTAGTAACTATCTATGAATCTATGTGGTTCACTTGGGTTTTAGTAATGGAGTACATTTTGTCCTTACATAAGAAGCTGCTTACCCAGTGAACACTTTGGCAGTCAGACCACTCTTAGTTAATGTGCAAGTATTTTGTGGATAGTAAGATATGAAAGGCAATACTGGGAGAAAATCATTCAGAAGAAAAAAAATGAAGGTGGTGCTGGTTGCTCTACTTGTGTTATATATTTGTTATTAAAGTTTTTACTTATTATTTGAATGTTGTACCCTTTTCCGTGATTGCTACACTTGACTTTGTGCATACCTGATCTTTTAATTTGGTCAAGCTGCATTTAGCTGTTTCTGGTGCAGCCATTTGTTTCAATTAAGCAAAAATGTTAAGATAGTTTTGGTTGCTCTTGATATCTGTGCTTGGCCCAGTGTTTTAGCACTGCAACGGATGCATCGAGAATGAAGGCATACTGTCTACATTTGGGCACATAGTTGAGGAAAACAGTAAAAATGAAAAGGTACCTGGGCATACTGTACAACAGCTAAGGTTTCATAAAAAGAAATTAACTTATGCTTGTCTGTGTTTATGTTTGTGTGGGTATGGGTTGATGGTGCTATTTGTAAGCTATCAAGATTGAAGAAGCTAACAGATTATTGTAAGGCAGGAATCAGGTTGAATGGTTACCTGACTCTCCTGATGCGGATTAATCATTGGTGTCCCACAAGGCTCTATAACTGGGGTCAGTTCTTTTTTTGGACTATGCTTCTCTGTCTTAAGATTGGGAAATGGCCTTGAGGTAAACAAATATAAACTAGGTAACATAATTATTTTAGTAAACATATGCTGATATTCTGTAAAATGGTGTGTAAGAGTACATATCTGGTAGATTACTGAAGATATGTCCTTTAATGTTATTCTATATAGCACTACACTTGGAAGAAAGATGCAAATCATTAAAAATAAATGGACAAATCATAATAACCATCATTCCTTATAAAAGGGCAGTGGTAGTCAAGTCTGACTCCTCTGCATCTACCAAAGTCAGCCCATGTAATCATATTGACTTAGTGGTAAGATATCTGCTTCAGGGTTCATGGTTTAGAATTTGTTATTCTAGCATATGTTTCAGTATATATGAGCAGCAGCTCTACATAGTTTTATACTTTTGTGACAAAAATGTAAAAAAATCAAAAATATAAACATTATACAGACATTGATTCCCAAAGATGATATGTTTGAGAAAATGCATGGAAGTACATGAGTTGTTCTGTCATCCTTATCAGTGTATAACAGCAGTAGCCGTGCCCATAGCTGTTGGCCTTCCATTTCCAAAACGTTGAGCAGCAACTCTTAAAATGTGTAACAAATGAGCAAAATTTGAAACACATACTAACAGTTTACTAACTTCAGCTAGGAAGCTCACATAATTATGAAAATGTGGCACTTTAAATGTGTGAAATGTTTTTTTTATGAAATAATGGGAGTCATGGTTAATTGCAGGACACTAAACAAGTGACAGACCCTTTCTATGTGGAATAGTGAGGAACATGGACTTTTAACCCGTCGTATAAGAAACATTCATTATAATGAGGTACTTTTGAGAGGTACAGTTGTCCCTATTTTTGTGGCTTTGCCTTATATGCACATAAAGCTGATATGCTTTCTGAAACTGGCATTCTAATCTAAAAGTAATTATTCTAGCATCCTTCTATATTGCAATCCCTATACAAAATAAAGACAGTTAAGTTTCATAGCTCAGTTCATTGGGAACCTCCGTGGAAACAGAACTTGTTAGTTGTATATAATAGTAGTAGCTATCCTTAGTTTCTTTTTGTTGTTGTTGTTGTCATTGTCCTGCCTTTCTTCTACATTATTTCCTGTCTTTGGCCCTGAATGTAGGATGGAGTAATTGAGGCATAACTCTAAACTTTCTCACATTTCAAGTAATATCACTCATTTTACCTTTGATGCAATGCAAAAGTTGTCTCAAACTTTTATGCATAAGAGCATACCTATAGACCTGGAAACAACAAAAAGCTGGACAAAGGCCCATGAAAAATAGGTACAAATCTGTACTCTGGCTAACATAAAATTTGCATACATAATTACGTACCCCCACCCACCCACTCCGGTGGAATTATGGGATACCAACATTCAAGCACAAACCGAAGAACAGATGACCAGAATATGGCCCCAGACCCCACAATAATCCTTTCAGCAGTATGTCTCCAAGCACGTACAAGCACCAAACTGAAACATTTCCCCAAGCAATCCATTCCCTCAGTGGTTTCAAGTATGCACAAGCACCAAAATGAAACATTTACCTCACCCCAGTGATCCATTCCCGTCAGTAGTTTCAAGTATGTGCAACTTACAAGCACCAAGATGGAACATTTTCCCTCAACGATCCATTCCCTTCAGTAGTTTCAAGTATGCACACAAACACCAAAATGAAACATGTCCCCCAGACCCCTCCCCCACTAATCCCTTCAGCAGCGTGTCTCCAAGTATGTACAAGCAGTTTTTAATGACAGTTATGCAGGACAACAGTAACTCATTCACCCATAACACCCACAAATAAAATTACTAGTTACTGATTGCTGTTTCATTTCATAACTACTTTCCCAACTCTCCCCTGATTTGCCATGATTACATACAATTATCCTATACAGGTGCACATGCTACATTAGTAGAAATTATGTTAGTACAGTCAGCATTACACACAGGTGTTAACATATGTGACTGCTTTTACATAAGGTTGTTTCCAACATGCAGGAGACTAGTGGGTAACTGTCTGCTACTGCTAACATTAACCCGTAATCATACAAACATTTCATCCAATACAAAAAGATTATCTTCTAATACATACAGTTGCTGAGTCTTTTTAGCACTCGACCTACATAACTGTTTGTTACTGATACTGACTGCATGACCAGAAGTGTCTGGCCTCTTTTACCTACTCTGTAAAAAAATGTTTCAGCAATGAGTTACCATGCAGAACAGAAATGCTGCTGTCTACTGAACTGCTTGACACATGTATTTATCACCTCTGATATAAACAATACGGTGTCTGTCTTTGACTTGTCCTCCCACCAACATCGCAGTGGACCGGTTACTAACATAATACATCAATGTGCACCGAGTACTTCACAGATAGTTGCAGCCGATTAAAACAGGATACCCAGAGAACACAAACTGAGAATCTCCTCTGGCAGGCTGCCAGTCAGAAGACAGATGAGGAAACACAAAGGTTTTTCACATTATAGGCAATTAAAGCACAAATGTGAGATAGCATAGGTATAGCAAATAAGATATGAAGCAAGTACAGAATTTGCATTGTCAACACTGACAGCACCAAATGGAACTTGCAGCACACACCATGGGGCCCTGCATCTATTCTTACTATCCAAACAAAGAATTTGACTTAAAAATGTCATTTGCACTAATGTACAGCAGATTTTGTTATGTTTAAAAAAAGTACTGATTGAAATATAACGTACGAGTCTAACGTACCAAAGATGTTGCATTGCCTGATCAGTACTGAATACCGAGTGTTCATTTAACAGCTATATGTATATGCTCTGGCTAAATTTAGCATTTAAATTGTCACTATAGCTGTAACAGCTTTATACATCCAACACAAAAAAGGCACACTGTGTACTAAGTAAGCTGGGGAGGGGGAGTGAAACACACACGCACGTTCAAGCAGCACCAGTGAAAATAAGCATAGATGTTTAAGCAGTATCTTAAAAGTCCCAGCTGTTAAGATAACTCTGTTTCCTTTCCAAAATAAAAAGAAACTCCTTGCACTGTGCACTCTGCAGCAGTCGTTTCCTTCCCAAATATAAAAAGAAACTATAACTCTGTGCACTCTTCAGCAGTTGTTTCCTTCCATTTCTAAAATGAAACAAGCAGAAATAACTCTGTGCACTCTGCAGTAGCAGTCATTTCCTGAAACGAGCATAAATAAATAACTCCATGCACTCTGCAGCAGCAGTCATTTCCCTAATGTTTCAATGCAGGATCCATTTAAAAAGCCGGAAATGGGTGCAGAGCTCAGTTCCGACAGGCTGACTGAGCTGACGTCATCGCACACATGATGACGTCAGCTCAAAAAGCATGAAAGAAAAACAGTGTAAAATTGGGAAAAAAAATCAGAAATAAAGGGGTGCCACTCGGGATCCATGACACCCCATTATTTGGACCCCAAAACTTTGTAAAAAACGAGTAATTCGGTATGGTTGGGAGGTATGCATAAGAGCCATAACTGTCCCTGTTTTGCGTTTTTTTTTTCAGTTATCTATTTATTGCATTTGCTGACAGGGAAAGTTCAACTGGACACAGAGATCCCTTTTCAGTGGAGGCCAGGGGAGAAAAGCTCAAATGATAGATATTAAAGATTATACATAGTGCAGAAAAAAACAGAATTTTACAAGAATATGCATATTGCAGTAAATAAAGACATTTTCTAAAAGTTTATACATTGTATAGAAACAGTCATTATTGTTGGTTTTGTCCATGTGTCCTGACCGAAGATTATTTCTGATTGTCTGTTATATTTGCTGCCTGTTCTCCTATACAAGTGTTTTTTTGTTTTGCGGCAAGTAAGCAGCAGAAGGAATGTGCCTTTAGATTACATGGTTCCCTTAGTGACTTACAATATTCTTTCTGTTTACTGGTTATCACCTCCTGTTTGATCAAAGAGACTGAGTGTAAGACATGAGGATGGTTTTGTAATTACTCTACTTCATACTAGCTGTGAACAGCATTTAGAACAGGACAAAAGAATTATTAAATGATGCCCTGTACATCTGGCTCAAGAGGTGCTAATGATGCTGTTTTTCTAGGCAAGAGGTTAGTGATTCATAGGTTCATAGGTTCATAGGTTCATACTAGGCTATCTGCCCAAGGGCATTTATAAGCCTAGCCCATAGTTATGTGGCTTTCGCCACCCCTTTAGTTTGAATAAAACTATGCCTATTATTTTGCTGTGCCTCTGTCAAGCAGTGACACTGAAGTAATCCCTGGGGTATATCTGCGATCTCCCATCCATTGGTCAAGATTCCTGTTGAACAAGGCCAGCGAGGTGCTCTGCCTCACATATACCGGGATTTTGTTCCACAGCATAGGGAGTCTCTGGGTGATGAATCTGTCCCTCCAGCACGTTCTATTAATAACCGTGTCAAGGTTTAAGTCTCCCGCCCTTGTGGTTCTGAGGGATTTAGATTTTTTGAGGTGAAGCATATTCATCAAATCTGGGTTTGACATGGCCTTATATGTCAGGCACAGGTCACCTCTGAGCAAGCGGTATGAGACTGAATAGAGCTGGAGTTCTTTCAGTCGGGCAGCAAAAGACATATTTTTGAGACCCTTTATCCTTTTGGTAAGGAACTTTTGGGGCCTTTCCAGCTGCTGCAGGTGTCGGGTCAGATACATTCCGAATGGGGCATTGTACTCAATCATAGGTCTAATGAGTGATGAGTACAGGGGGACGATGACCTCCCTTGATCTAGATGTGAATCCCTTCATGATCAGGTGGGCAATGTAGAAGGTTTTCCTAACTACTTTAGCAACATGAGTGTCAAACAAAAGGCTACTGTCAACCTGGGTCCCCAGATCCCTGATGACTTCTTCTGTGCTCAGTGGATTGCCACCTATATGGTAGCTAGGGGTAACCTTGTTTTTCCCGAAGGGTATGACTATGCATTTCTTGGCGTTTAACTTTAGGCCATGGCTCTGGCACCAGTTATCTGTTTCTGTGAGGCCCTTCTGAAGGATATCTGTGTCAGATGTGTTTTCGACTATGGCACCCAGTTTGCAGACATCTGCAAACTTTGTCAGCCATAACCCTCCTGTGTTTGCTTGTACTTCAGAAAAGTAGATGCCGAACAAGAGTGGACCCAGGACTGAGCCTGTGGGATACCACTTGTGACAGGCTTTGAGTCTGACATGGCTCCAGCAACTCTGACCCTGTGGGTTCTGTCACTTAGCCAGTTTGCAACCCATCTTGTGATGTATGGGTTTACATTCAAGCTGATGAGTTTTTCGATGATACCTGAGTGGGGTATTGTGTCGAAGGCCTTTGCCAGGTCGAGGTAGGCTGTATGGACTGCCTTTCCCTCATCAATGGCCTTGGTGACTGTCTCGAAAAAGTCAACCAAGTTTAAAAGGCATGATCTGCCTTTGACAAAGCCAAACTGGGTTGGATCCAAAGTCTGCGAGTTCCCTATGTCTTTATTTATGAGTTCCATTATGATCCTCTCCATGGCTTTGCAGATAAGGCTTGTCAAGCTAATGGGACGGTAATTTCCAGGGTCGGTGGAGGCACCGCCCTTGTGAAGTGGGACCACAGTCGCCGTGCGCCACTCCTTGGGTACGTATCCTGAGGTGAGGCTAAGATTAAACAGCTGTCCTAACTGCGGGTTTAATTCCTCATTGAGTTCGTGGAGCACACAGCCGGGGACACCATCCGTCCCATGGATGCTGTGTTTTTGCCTTGGAGAGAGCAGTTCTCACCTGGGCGTTGGAGATGTTTGGGGGGCTACAATCCTCTGGTATAGATATCTCTCCTTTTGGGGGGGAGGGGGGGGAGAAGTTTGCACTGAACCTGTCAGCCAGTATGTTGGCAATGTGTGTAGGTTCAGTAATCATCACATCATTTTGAACGAATTCTGAGCATATCTGGGAGTTTCCTCCTAGGTTTCTAACATAGCTAAAGAAGGCCTTATGATTGTCTTTGAGTCCTTGGCGATTTTTCTCTCAAAATTTGCCTTGGATGATTTTATGAGAGCTCTTAGTTTTTTACTTATAATGATCAAATGTGTCTTACCTTTCAAGGATTTTGCTCTATCTTGTAGTAGCTTCCTCCTTTTGTTGTAGAGCTTGTTTATGGCTGGGGTCCACCAGACTGGACGCTTGCCTTTGGTACAAAGAGTCTTAGTTTTGTTTGGGATTGCCTGATCCATGCAGTCCTGTAGGTGCTGGTAGAAGGCATTTGTAAGTGATTCAGCGGTTTGAGTAATGTTTACCACAGGCTCAGGGGCCTTAAAGGAGACCACACTAGTTTTTAGAAGTGTGAAGTCGGCTTTTGAGAAGTTTTTCACTGTGGTCTTTTTTATTTCAGGTGGGGCGGGATGAGGACCTCCAGCGAGATTAGTTTATGATCTGCTCTCACTAGTGAGGGGTATACTTCCGGTGTTGAACATTGTGATCCCATGTTCGTGATGATGAGATCAAGTATGTTTTCTCCTCTTGTGGGGATGGTGACTAGTTGTTCCATGGCATTTGAGTTTATGAACTCCAGGAACCTTTGGGCTAGAGTGTTTGGGCTTGAGTAGTGTTCCCAGTCTATATTAGGGTAGTTGAAGTCACCTAGTATGATGGTGTTTGGAGATACATTTATCCCCTCCAATGTTTTCAGGAAGGCCATGTGAGGTTCCTGAGTTTGAGACGGTGGCCTGTAACATGCTACAAATTGCAGAGCTGTCTTGCCTATGGTTAATTGCACCTGGATGGTCTCCGATGCATCGTGCGTTGCCACCAACCTTGAGGTGTGGGTGTCCTTTATGAATATGGACACCCCCTCCTTTCTTGGTGTTGTCCGGATTTTGGGGCCGGAACGCATGATATGAGGTGAAACCTGATAGTGCTGGGGTGCTCTCAGGAGCCTTGAACGAGGTTTCTGTCACAGCACAGACATCAATGTTCTCCATACTGAGAAGGGCCTCGAGTGCGTGCATCTTGAGATTGAGACTTCTGGCATTGAGCAGCATTACCCTTAGTTTTTTCCTTTTTGTGTTCTAGGGTGGTAGGTTTAGAATTTGAGCCTTGCCTAAAAAGGCACTATGGGGTGGCAAGAGCCTTTGCCAATATCCGAAGCCTAGGGGTGACAGGTGCAAGCCGTCCCTTGGGCAGCGTGGCTTGTCCAGCATGTCATCCCAGGCAGACAGACATTGATCCCCTTTGAATGACACCAGAATTTAAGCCAATTATTAAAGCTGATCATCTTATCACTGTATTGTGGCATCATTCTAGGTGAAGGTAGGATACTGCTCAAGGTCAGGGTCATACCTGCCTGGGCTACATAATCAGAGAGCTCCTCAATGTCTCTTTTCATGTAGTCCAAGGAGGTACGGCTCAGGTCGTTGACACCAGCGTGGACAATGACTGAGTCATACTTGTACCTGCTGTTGAGAGACCTGAGTGCTTGCGTTATGTGGCGGATTCTAGCGCCCAACAGGCAGCTTACTGTGACCTTCTCCTTACTCAGTCTGGTGAGCGGGACGTCAGTGTGTCTGACTATGGAGTCACCTATGACAAGTATGTTTGGTGTTGTATTTGGCCTTAAGGGCAGTGACTGCTTTGCACACCGATTTTGTTGTTTATGTGTTGTTTGTGTGGTGTATTGAGTTTGCAGTTGCTTGGGTGTCTGCTTTGGAGGCCTCTGCTGTTTAGGTAAATTTTTACTCAGAGCCTCCGATTATGTCTTAGTGTGTTTGTGTGTTTGATTCAGTGGTGTGGTTGAGTTATGTGAGACTGGTATTCTGGTGTGTGTAGTTGCCTTCTCCTCCTGCCTGGTCTTGCCAGTCCTGAGTTGAGAGAGCTCAGCCTCCAGTCTGGCTAAATAGCTGCATCTCTCACAAGTGTTAGTGTTACGTGGGAGGAGGAGAGGGTTGTCCGTGTACATGAGGCAATTGTAACATTGTCTCAGAATTCCCAGATTCACCAACTGGGCAGGAGAGGATGCCAGCATCTGACCCTTCGACATGCTAGAAAGAATTATGAGTTGGTATGAGACAGAAAAGTAGTGGGCTTAGCAGGGAAGTGGGCACTCCTGGGGGTTTTGCTAGTGAGAGATTTGTATAATATAGGAGTGCTTGACCTGCAAAGAGAATGCTTATAAGACAAGGGATATGCTTATAAGACAAGTGCTGAGCTTTTTGAGAAGAAAGCTATTTGGAACAAGTGCTGCACTTTTTAGTGAAGGTGTAAACTGTTTAGGTTCCTAACAGAGCAGTTCTAAGGGAAAATTGAAGAACAGACTTTCTGGAGCCAGAAAGAGTTTAACCTTGTTTAACCGGCGCTGCCCGATGCTGCTCTAGTGGCAACTCCGCGCTAAAGCACGTTAAAGCGTGCTTGATAGCAGGGGCTGGAAAGAAGCAGGAATAGACGCAAAACGGACAATAAAACTACAGTTTCAAGTCAGTAACCACCTCTACGGGGGGCAGGAAGCTGCTCAATGTTATTCACTGCCACTGATCAACAGAGACCCTCCTTCAGCCCAAGCAAAATGGCCTCACAGAAACTTTCAAACAGTTCAGGAACAGCAAGCCTGTAACTGAACTTTTAACTCTCAGAAAAGTGGGAAAAAGCAAGATTTTTTTTTTTGTTTTGTTTTTTACAGAGATAGCAGAGGTTCACAAGTAATATCAAGTTATAACAGTGCAGTAAATTACCCCATACAAGAGTGCTAGGTCAAGGACAGAAAATATGCAAGTTTTAAGAAAAACGATTTAAAATTAAGTGCAAACAGGAAATTCACCAAACAGCTTTTGGTTGTGCTCTAAATACAGCTACTAATACAGAAATCAAGTTTAACAAGCCAGAAAATGCTCAAGCTAGGCAGCTATGCAGAAAAACTTAGCAAATAAACAGAGAAAAAATACTTAAAATCTCAAAAGTGGCTCCCTTCTTCTCTCAGCATTTTTTCCTCTTGGAGGGTGCTTCACCAACAGCCAACAAGCCTGAAAAGATGCCCAAACCACGAGGCAACTAGGTTTTAAGAGAGGAAGATGAAGGAGTTTTGGAAATGCCCCCTAGTGGCCAATAAAACTATAGTTTCAAGTCAGTAACCACCTCTACGGGGGGCAGAGAAGCTGCTCAATGTTATTCACTGCCACTGATCAACAGAGAGACCCTCCATCAGCCCAAGCAAAAATGGCCTCACAGAAACTTTCAAACAGTTCAGGAACAGCAAGCCTGTAACTCAACTTTTTTTAACTCTCAGAAAAGTGGGAAAAAAGCAAGATGTTTTTTTGTTTTTGTTTTTTACAGAGATAGCAGAGGTTCACAAGTAATATCAAGTTATAACAGTGCAGTAAATGACCCCACACAAGAGTGCTAGGTCAAGGACAGAAAATATGCAAGTTTTAAGAAAAAACGATTTAAAATTAAGTGCAAACAGGAAATTCAGCAAACAGCTTTTGGTTGTGCTCTAAATACAGCTACTAATACAGAAATCAAGTTTAACAAGCCAGAAAATGCTCAAGCTAGGCAGCTATGCAGAAAAACTTAGCAAATAAACAGAGAAAAAATACTTAAAATCTCAAAAGTGGCTCCCTTCTTCTCTCAGCATTTTTTCCTCTTAGAGGGTGCTTTACCAGCAGCCAACAAGCCTGAAAAGATGCTCAAACGACGAGGCAACTAGGTTTTAAGAGAGGAAGATGAAGGAGTTATGGAAATGACCCCTAGTGGCCAATAAAACTACAGTTTCAAGTCAGTAACCACCTCTACGGGGGCAGGGAAGCTGCTCAATGTTAGTCACTGCCACTGATGAACAGAGAGACCCTCCTTCAGCCCAAGCAAAAATGGCCTCACAGAAACTTTCAAACAGTTCAGGAACAGCAAGCCTGTAAC
This sequence comes from Protopterus annectens, assembly GCF_019279795.1. Taxonomy (NCBI): domain Eukaryota; kingdom Metazoa; phylum Chordata; order Ceratodontiformes; family Protopteridae; genus Protopterus; species Protopterus annectens. The sequence goes on from NC_056737.1 coordinate 887,966,546, forward strand.
TGAACTTTTTTAACTCTCAGAAAAGTGGGAAAAAAGCAAGATTTTTTTTTGTTTTTTTACAGAGATAGCAGAGGTTCACAAGTAATATCAAGTTATAACAGTGCAGTAAATGACCCCATACAAGAGTGCTAGGTCAAGGACAGAAAATATGCAAGTTTTAAGAAAAAAACGATTTAAAATTAAGTGCAAACAGGAAATTCAGCAAACAGCTTTTGGTTGTGCTCTAAATACAGCTACTAATACAGAAATCAAGTTTAACAAGCCAGAAAATGCTCAAGCTAGGCAGCTATGCAGAAAAACTTAGCAAATAAACAGAGAAAAAATACTTAAAATCTCAAAAGTGGCTCCCTTCTTCTCTCAGCGTTTTTTTCCTCTTGGAGGGTGCTTCACCAACAGCCAGCAAGCCTGAAAAGATGCCCAAACCACGAGGCAACTAGGTTTTAAGAGAGGAAGATGAAGGAGTTTTGGAAATGACCCCTAGTGGCCAATAAAACTACAGTTTCAAGTCAGTAACTACCTCTACGGGGGGCAGGGAAGCTGCTCAATGTTATTCACTGCCACTGATCAACAGAGAGACCCTCCTTCAGCCCAAGCAAAAATGGCTTCACAGAAACTTTCAAACAGTTCAGGACAAAGTTAGAATTATAGATCTCCTACCATACTAGTATTGTGGGTGTTGAGCAGTACATGAAATAAATGCTGATATTATTACAGTCTGTACATATCATCAGGCCATGTTGTTTGGAATTTATATGATATATATATGTGGGATTGTGTATAATTAATTCTGCTATGTAGACTGGCTGATGCAACAATCTAACACATTATCAAACTAGTATTTCTTCCCAACATTACAATTACAGGTTTCATGTCATCTACATGCTTGTGGTGCTTATTGTGTCTGAAATAGATGTGCATGTATAGTAATGCATTTGTGTGAGTGTGTGTGTGTGTGTGTGTGTGTGTGTGTGTGTGTGTGTGTGTGTGTGCGCGTGTGTGTGTGTGTGCGCGTGTGTGTGTGTGTGTGTGTGTGTGTGTGTGTGTGTGTGGATATATATATATATATATATATATATATATATATTTATATGTATATATATATATATATATATATATATATATATATATATAAATATGGGAACACTACTAAATCTCGAACTTTTGAAATCTCGAATTTCAAAAGCTCGAGACCATGTAGCCGAAACCCCACATTACTGAAAGACCAGAAGCGCAAAATTCAAAATCCCGATGTTAAGGGATTTTGAGTTAGTGCTTCTGGTGTTGCGGTTCAGGTAAGTATGTGTGTGTAAGTGTGTTTTTGAGGGGTTTTAGTGTGTGTAAGTGTGTGTTGTGACTGTGGTGTGTGTGTGTGTGGGGGGGGGGGGCTGTAATGTGTGGGTGTGAGTTTGCCTTGTGTGTATGTTTGTGTGATCTCGGAGTTAGAATATTAAAGTAGGGGGGTGTGGGGGGCACAGCCCCCCATATGCGGGGTGCAGGGGGTGAAGCCCCCCTGCTAATCTTTAGTGTAGGGTGGTTTGTTTGGTTATGGGGGGAGGCTGTGTGTATGTTTGTGTGTGTGCTGTATGTATGTAGTGCTTTCGCGATTTTGAATTTCACTGTTTTCACATTTCGGTAATGTTGGGTTTCTGGCTTATAGTCTCGGTATTTTGGGCTTCGAGATTGTGTGATTTCGGGATTCAGTAGTGAATCCATAAATATATATGTATATATATCTAGTATACAAGAATATATGTAAACATAAATATATTTGTGTCTGTGTGTGTATGTATATATATATATATATATATATATATATATATATATATATATATATATATCTCCAAAAACAATAAAATTGGCAAAACACAACAGAAAAGCAGGGAGGCATGTACTAAAAAATCAATCCACTTTTAATAAACAGTAAAAGGTAAGCACATTCACAATTAAAAATTGCTTCATCAGACCTTACATCACTTCCTTTTATAACATCACACATTCAACTGAACCAATCAGAGAATATAAATTATTTAAAGAAACACATTCTTAAATGGCATATATAAAAGAAACACATTCTTAAATGACATATATAAAATGTATAAAACATCATAATTTCTTAAGTTTTCTGTCCCTCAGTCTAGCAGTGATGGCTAGATGATCATTGAGCCCTTTGCCCAAATGGGCTCTAAGTTTAATAATCCATCTGAGTTCCTTATTCTCAGTAGCATTATAAATATCACCTAGTCTAATGCCCTCAGGCACCAACTCTAGTACAGTGAATTTAAATAAATGCATGTCACCTGATTCCAGCATGTGTCTGGCTATGGCACTATAAGTGTGTTCTTTCTTGTGACAGTATACATGATCTCTAATATGCTCACCCAGATGTCTGTCGGTTTTTCCAACATAAAATGAATAACAATGCATGCAGCAGGCTAAATAAATAAGATTCCTACTTTTGCAGTTGGCATTAATAGAAAAGTTAAATATATTTCCTGTATCAAGGTGTTTAAAGTCAATCCCTTCATATATGTAATCACAGAAGTTAAACTGGCCAAATTTAATGGTCCCTTGCCCTGAGATGAATAATTCAGAATATGGCCCTGTCTTCGGATAAAATAGCCTGCGTTTCAAGTTTTTCGTGTTCTTATACATCAACTGTGGTTTCTCCCCCACAATCTGGGCTATATGGGTATCAGTTTGGAGAATTTTCCAATTCCTATGCAGAATATCCCTTATTGCCTCACTATCCCTGGTATACGAGAAAGTAAATGAAGTCTTATTTATCTGGCTTCTTATGTACCTTATCATATGTCCGGGGTTTGGAAAAATATGGTTTGACTCTATCATTCCTCATAGCCTTAACATCAATTGCTGTTTTATGAATCTCATATTCATGATACCCCCTAGTGATTAAATCATTACTCATTTTATTAAATTCTTCATCCCATCTAGTGTCCCTATCAGTCATTCTAGAACGACGCATTGCTTGATAATTCAAAATATTATTAAATATATGGCCAGGGTGCATGCTAGTTCTATGGAGGTATGATGTACAATAGCAATCTTTAGTATATCTGTCTGTCTGGGCACAGCCTTCATTATCAATGCTCATTTGAATATCTGGAAATTCAATAGCATCTGCAGAATATTTTCCTGTAAACCTTAAAAATTCACTACTGTGATTCATATACTCAGTCAGTTCTCATAGTTTCTATTCATCACCTACTCAGAAAATACAAAGGTTGTCTACAAACTTTCTATAGAATACTAAGTATTCACAGGCTAAGGGATGTGTGAGCAAATTTTGAGATTCCCATTCAGCCATTACCATGCTAGCATAGCTATTGGCACATGGTGTGCCCATAGCTACGCCTAACATTTGTCCATAATACTTCCCATTGAACACAAAAACATTGATGTTCTGTAGTCCTATCTCGCCTTCATTCTTACATATGGGTTCTGAGCTGATCCTCGGCTCCGACTCGGCTGATTACAAAGCTCGAAGTCTCTCAGTTGGCTAGTGGCAAGGTAGGTATCCCATAATGCACTAGTAAGAATCCCCAGATCTCGTTTGCCACGTCAACAAGTTCGGAAGTGCTATCTTCCTTGGCCGTGGCTAAGTTGGAATTTCTTCATTATTCAGTTTCTATAGTGATCGTTTTTTGATAATATTAGTAGTTTAGTATAAATAGCTTAACTGGTAAGCTGCGGTGGTGCAGCGGTAGCATTGTCGCCTCACAGCAAGAGGTTCTCCCGCTCAATTCTCAGCTGGAGCGCCCTCTGTGTGGAGTCTGCATGTCCTCCCCGTGGTCGAGTGTTGTTCGAAAGACATGCGTGAATGGACGTGCCTTCGTTGAAGGTTTGGCTTTGAGCTGGCTCCTCTGCACCGTAAAAATCTACTGCCAATCATTAGCAGACCGGAGTTCTGCTGTGGTGACCCCTAACCGGGAAAAGCCAAAAGAAGAACAAGTATAAATAGCTTAACTGTTATTCTAGTAGTAAATTAGTTAGCGTGTTTTTTGAATTTTTGCAAATTGTTGTTGAAAACTTTTTGGCCGTCGCTTCCACAGGCCCTTTTCTTTCTGAGTGGTATTGCTTTTTCTGTGTGCTAGTTTTTTGCTAAATTTTTCTCCCTTAGGCATAGGTCCGTGTTTTGGTTAGGACCTATTCTAGCCTTTTGTTTGACTAGAATAAGTAGTTTAAAATTAATAGCTGTGTGCAGTGCTTCTTTATTAACTCATTAGCTAGAACTATTTAGTTAGAGTGTTTGTTGAATTTATTGCAATTGTTGTTGCAAATTGTTGACGTTGCTTACAACTCTGTTAGAGCTAGGCCCATTTAAGTTAGAGGACCTTGTCCCTTATTGTCTTTTCTCTAGTGTGTTGTTTCCTCAGCAGGGCTAGGCCCGTTTAAGTTATTGGACCTAGTTCTCTGTTTTTGCTCGTCCTTGTGTGTTGTTCTTGAGCAGGGCTAGGCCCGTTTAAGTTAGAGGACCTAGTCCTCTGTTGTTTTTTCCTTGTGTGCAGTGCTCCTTAGCAGGGCTAGGCCCATTTAATTTAGAGGACCTTGCCCTCTCTTCTTGTTTTTACCTCTTGTGATTGCTTTTTGTGACAATATGTCTAAGGAATCAAAGGATCATAAACCTTCGAGTTTTAAAAAGTGTCTCAAATGTTCTCAAAAAATGTCCCTGACTGACGGACATAGTATTTGTGTTTATGGCCTGGGAGACATACATCTTCAGGAGACATGTTCATTTTGCCCCTCCTTTAGTTCTCGGGTTCTCCAGGAAAGGAAAAACAAATTGATCCAGAAAGGTCTCCCTAAACCTTCCTTTGAGGTGGATTTAGCCAGCTGTTCATCATCGCATTCCAGGTCTCCCTCTACTAAAAAAGAGAAGGTCAAGTCAGTCAAGAGACAGTCTCCCACACAAACTGTTTTATCTGGACCTCCACAAAAAATTAAAAAAATTGGACAAACCTTCTACCTCTTCAGCTCCACTGTCTTCGGAGCCGGTTGAGGTTATTGACATTGATACTCCAGTCTCTGCCCCAAGTTTATCGGAGCCGACTACTGAACACTTACCTCAGAGCCCATCTAGAGAATTATTACCGGTTTCCCCAACAGTCAGATCTCCAATTTTACAGAGATCTAGATCACTTACCTTGTCTTCCAGATACTCCAAGAGTCTTTCTGAAGAGGATATAGAGAGTAGTGCTTAGACTTTTGAAGTCGTTGGCACTAACTAGTTTGTTGCCGGTTCCAACCCACTCGGTCCCGGAGCCATCTAAGGCCATATTACCTGCTTCTGTTCCTCCTCTGAGCCATGTTGGTCCTTCAGAACCAGAGCTATCAGTGCCACTGTTGTGGAACCATCAGTTCCGGCACCTCTATTGTCTGTCTTGGAGCCGAGTTCCGCTCTGACACCTTTGGTTCCATCCTTGGTGTCTAGGAGCCGAAGCTCACCAGTTGGCCCCGACAGGGACACTTGGACCAGAACTTCTTTGGTTCCAAGTCTACCTCTCAGTGCGTCGGCTCGGTTGAGCTCAGATCCTACATCTATCTCGGAGCGTATCGCTTTGGAACCAGGGCTACTTCTGCTTCCTTGGAACCAGGGGTGTCCTTAGAGCTGTTGAGATCTGCCTTTGAGATGATGAGGAGCATGCTGTCTAGGTCTTCAGCTCCACACAAGGGTACTGACGCTCTTCCCCCTCAATCTCCGACCTCTGTCTCAGCACCATCTCTCTCTCTTGACAGCAGAGACCCGCAGCCTCAGGAACCCCCATTGGGTGGCCCCCAGTCTTCCAAGATCTCCCCAGAATACCCTTCTGAGGAGCCTCCTCAGAAGAGAACTTGCAAGAGGAAGCATGTAGACTCCCCTGATGAGTCCATCACCTCTGACACTGACCTCGAGGAGTCAGAAGGGTCCCCTAGGTCGTCCTCTGATATCTTCTTCTTAGATATCTTAGAGATCCTGAAACAGAGAGGTGGCTGGCCCACTGTCACCCCTTCTGATGAGTTGTTGGTGTACCTGAAGGCTTTCGGGTCTCAACCTTCAGCCTCTTCGGTGTCTCCACCTTTCGATGAGCTGTTAGATTTATTCAATGAAAAGGTGTGGGAAACTCCTGATGCCATGGAACCAGTCCGCAGAAGGCTCAACAAATTTCTTTCAGCCTCCAAAGAGAAAGTGTTTTTGGCTAAAGGTGTGCCTGTGGATGCCATGGTGGTGGCAGCAGCCACAAAGAAGGAACTAGTGGAAACTTCCTCATTTGTCCACCCACCGAACAAGGAGTCTCGAACGATGGACAGATATGGGAAGCGTATCTTTTCTTCAGCGGCTTTTACACTCAGATCGCTGAATTACCTCACCCATTTCACTAGACTACAAAGAGCTCTCCTGAAGGAGCTAGGAGATACTCTCCAAGGTACTTTAGCTGAAGGAGTCCCTGAGAAGGGTACTGCTCAGTTGTCTACCTTAAATGCCATTGTTAAACTCCTCCATGAGGTTGATATCTTACGCAGCAGATGGAGCGAGCAGGGCAGCGGGTTCAGGAGTGTCCCTTAGGAGACATTCTTGGATGCGCTTATGTAATTTTGCGGAGCCATTCAAATCTACATTTACCAATGCTCCCTTTGACGGTTCCTCTCTGTTTGTACCAAAGGTAAAAGATACACTCACCAGATGCGAGCAGGAAGG